>NC_056735.1:12313222-12410722 GCF_019279795.1 Protopterus annectens
GTGTTTTTGCCTTAGTGAGGGCAGTTCTCACCTGGGCGTTGGAGATGTTTGGGGCTACAATCTTCTGGAATAGATATCTCCTTTTGGGGGGGGGGAGAAGTTTGCACTGAACCTGTCAGCCAGTATGTTAGCAATGTGTGTAGGTTCAGTAATTTTCACATCATTTTGAACTAATTCTGAGCATATCTGGGAGTTTCCTCCTAGGTTTCTAACATAGCTAAAGAAGGCCTTATGATTGTCTTTAGAGTCCTTGGCGATTTTTCTCTCAAAATTTGCCTTGGATGATTTTATGAGAGCTCTTAGTTTTTACTTATAATGATCAAAGGTGTCTTACCTTTCAAGGATTTTGCTCTATCTTGTAGTAGCTTCCTCCTTTTGTTGTAGAGCTTGTTTATGGCTGGGGTCCACCAGACTGGACGCTTTGCCTTTGGTACAGAGAGTCTTAGTTTTGTTTGGGATTGCCTGATTCATGCAGTCCTGTAGGTGCTGGTAGAAGGCATTTGTAAGTGATTCAGCGGTTTGAGTAATGTTTACCACTGGCTCAGGGGCCTTAAAGGAGACCACACTAGTTTTAGAAGTGTGAAATCGGCTTTTGAGAAGTTTTTCACTGTGGTCTTTTTTGTTTCAGGTGGGTGCGGGATGAGGACCTCCAGCGAGATTAGTTTATGATCTGATCTCACCAGTGAGGGTATACTTCCGGTGTTGAACATTTTGATCCCATGTTCGTGATGATGAGATCAAGTATGTTTTCACCTCTTGTGGGGATGGTGACTAGTTGTTCCATGGCATTTGAGTTTATGAACTCCAGGAATCTTTGGGTTAGAGTGTTCTGGCTTGAGTAGTGTTCCCAGTCTATATTAGGGTAGTTGAAGTCACCTAGTATGATGGTGTTTGGAGATACATTTATCCCAATGTTTTCAGGAAGGCCATGTGAGGTTCCTGAGTTTGAGAGGGTGGCCTGTAACATGCTACAAATTGCAGAGCAGTCTTGCCTATGGTTAATTGCACCTGGATGGTCTCCGATGCATCGTGCGTTGCCACCAACCTTGAGGTGTGGGTGTCTTTTATGAATATGGACACCCCCCCCCTCCTTTCTTGGTGTTGTCCGGATTTTGGGGCGGAGCATGATATGAGGTGAAACCTGTTAGTGCTGGGGTGCTCTCAGGAGCCTTGAACCAGGTTTCTGTCACAGCACAGACATCGATGTTCTCCATATTGAGAAGGGCCTCGAGTGCGTGCATCTTGAGATTGAGACTTCTGGCATTGAGCAGCATTACCCTTAGTTTTTTCCTTTTGGTGTTCTAGGGTGGTAGGTTTAGAATTTGAGCCTTGCCTAAAAGGCACTATGGGGTGGCAAGAGCCTTTGCCAATATCCGGAAGCCCAGGGTGACAGGTGCAAGCCTTGAAGCAGCATGGCTTGTCCAGCATGTCATCCCAGGCAGACAGACATTGGATCCCCTTTGAATGACACCAGAATTTAAGCCAATTATTAAAGCTGATCATCTTATCACTGTATTGTGGCATCATTCTAGGTGAAGGTAGGATACTGCTCAAGGTCAGGGTCATACCTGCCTGGGCTACATAATCAGAGAGCTCCTCGATGTCCCTTTTCATGTAGTCCAAGGAGGTACGTCTCAGGTCGTTGACACCAGCGTGGACAATGACTGAGTCGTACTTGTACCTGCTGTTGAGAGACCTGAGTGCTTGCGTAATGTGGCGGATTCTAGGGCAGCTTACTGTGACCTTCTCCTTACTCAGTCTGGTGAGCGGGACGTCAGTGTGTCTGACTATGGAATCACCAATGACAAGTGTGTCTGGCATTTTGTTTGGCCTTAAGGGCTGTGACTGTTTGACACTCTGACTGTGTGGTCTATGTGTTGCATGTGTTTAACACTGTGCATCCACGTTTCTTTCAATCTAGCATACTTTGTGAGCCAGTAAAACTTGCATTGCATGCCAGCGTCTCCAAATGAGCAATAAGTACTAAACACGTTGCACCGATTATGTCTGGCCTTAGCATTGAACTAGGTACACCCCCAACATAGATGCACAACAATGCAGTTATTACATAGCCCTACTGATACCTGCAAAAGCTATGTCCACTTGCATCCCAGAATGTTCGGCTGATGCTTCATTATTGCAAAAAGGTGTTGTTAAAGTCGAAGCGTGAGTATCACAGGTGTGCTGATGTATATCAGTAGAGACAGCTACATGTAAATAATAATTAGGTATTCTACTGAAATTATTTAAGGACTTTTGTAATTGCATGACCTGAAAAACAAAAATGTAAGTGCCACCAGCATAGCTATGGCAGGAATTACAGAATTAAAATACACATTCACTCGAGTCGTCTTTTAAAATGCTTTTCCTCATTTGTTCTGAAACTGTCAGTGACAGACTTGGAAAAATTAGGTTTTTGCCAGTTGGTGAGCTAGAGAAGGGAAGAGACTAACAGTACTTTGTAATAATGTCCCTTTATAAGCAAAGATCATAGCTAAGAATAAATATCTTATTTTCTCGCAAAATCATAAAAGTCTGACACATCATACATCCTACAGATGCACACAAATACAAGTTTATAAGTCTTAAAAGTGTCATATGCCACCTCTTAGGGGTGGAGGCAGTATGTCATGGAACCTCTCATGGGTGGGGCAGGATATCATGCAACCTCTTAGGGATGGGAGCAGTATGTCATGGAACCTCTCAAGGGTGGGTGCAGTATGTCATGGAAAAGGAGTGAGCAAGGTCTAATGCTCATACAAAAAACTTATAGTATGCACTGTGAAGCCTCCATATCTTTCCTGTATTACTTCCAAGGAACTACGGTCTGAAAGCTGTCTTTCATACATATCATTCACCACACACATAGACCTTATGCCGAGGCACTTGAAAGAAACCTCTCCAAATCCCTAAGACCTCCTAAGCCACCAAACTGCAACACCTACCCTCAGCAATCACTAAAACATGCAAAAAAGCAACACCTAACACTACACATAAGCCTACTCCCAATGATTCCCCAAGACCAAAGCCCATAAGGCAAGCAAACACTTTACCTGGTACTCTTGTCATAGAGGATTCTATCGTACGACACATGGAAGCCCCTCTGACCAGGCTGAAGAAGGAGAAGATAATGGTTAGCTGCCTATCTGAAGTGAGGATTCACAATATCAGACACCACCGGTACCAATATGATTCTGTCATAACCCATGTGGGTGTGAATGACCTGAGGTGTAGCTCACTGCACTATATGAAAAGAGACATTATGAATCTCTCTGAATATGTGTCTCAGAGAGGAATGTGCCTTGCATTGAGCAGCATTCTACCTTCACCAAGGATGATGCTACAGAATGAACAGAAAATGATTGATTTTGATTTTAATAATTGGCTTATTTTCTGGTGTCACTTCAGGGGAATCAAATATCTATCAGCATGGGAGGACGTGGTTAATAGACCACTTTGCTTTACCAAGGATGGTCTGCATTTGTGTATCCTGAGCTTTCAGATATTGACTAAAACTGTATCCATCCCCTTATAGCGTTTTTTAGGCAATGTCAAAATGACAAAAACTACCAACATAGCAAAAAAAAAAAAATGCAAAGCAGCCTTAAGGTGTTACTGTTCAATGCTAGGAGCCTAAACAAGAAATTCCACACCCTTCTAGCTGTTCTCACTCTGGAGAATGTAGACATCTGTGCTGCTACTAATACTTGGTTTAAAGCTGTAGAAGGTGCTCCAGCAGAGGAAGGCTACAGTGTCTTCCACACATTTAGACCAACAGCAGCACAGACACAGGCTAAAGGTGGAGATGTCTCAATCTACGTTAGCAGCAAATACAAATCTAGGTTGGTTAAACAGGATGATTCCTCGGAGCTAACCCATGTCTTAAGTCCCCACGGATAAGGCCGGCTAGCTACAGGTCACCCTCTATGACTCATGAAGCTCAGAACTGTTACTTACTATACCTAACAGAGGGGCTCACCATCCAATCAAATTCTCCACTCATTGGAGACTTTAACTACCCTCTATAGACTGGGAATGTACAGTATCTCTAACTCACAGGCACAATGTTTCCTGGACTTTATCATCACAGACCCTCCAGACCAGACAGTGCACTCTCTAGCCAGAGGATCAAACATATTGGATTAATGCTCACCAAAATGGGAGAGCATTGCATACTCCCTCCTTGTCACATCCTCACTGGCAAAATCAGACCACAAAGCTGTCCCCCTTTAAATAAAAATCAACCCAGAAAACCCAACTAAACCAAACTGAACCCATAACAATTAGGAACTATGCTAAAGCAAACAACATCCCACTAAGTGACAGTTTGTCAAAATCACTGCTCTCCCAAACCCTGAGAACACAGCATCTTATGCAGAATCATTTACAGAAACCCTGTACAAGCATGTAAATGACTGCACTGAGTCTGTAGTACCTACCAGACATAATGCCAAATATAACACCAAAACAAACCCAAATCCTTACTTTAACTGGCTACACAACAAAATAAAAAAAGTCATGGCCAAAATCAGAAAGAGCAACTTTCATAAACACAAGAGCTCTCTGATTCAACTAAAGAAACTAAGAAGTCTAATGAAGTCCAACAAGGCCAATTACAAAGTCAGGATAGCCTCCCAGGCTAAGGACAATCACAAGGCCTTCTTCAGCTATGTCAGGAATCTTAAAGGTTATACTCAGCAGTGTGCAGAACTGGTGGTAAATGGCACAATCTTCACTGACTAGGGTGACATAGCAAATCTAATGGCTGATAAATTTAGCTCTAACTTCACCTCCTCTAACCCTCTCAGACTACCCTCTTTAAAATCCCTTCTAGCATATTCCCCCAGCTATCAACAGAGAGCAAGTCATGGAGTTGCTCACTAAGGCCAAAAACACTGCTTCAGTGGGCCCCAACAACACCCCTGATTACCTCCTTAATACCTAAAACATGACATAGCAGGACCACTCCAAGCAGTGTTTAACTACAGCCTCAAAACAGGTTATGTGCTAGGTGAAGTGAGGGCTGCAATGGCCACCTCTTCATAAGGGTGGACCATCAGTTGACCCAGGGGGACTACAGCCCCTTTAATCTCTGACAAGTCTAATATGCAAGGCCATGGAAAAAATTATCATGGAAATGATCAACAACAGCATTGGCATTCTACAGACACAGGATCCATCCCAGTTTGCATTTGTTAAGGGAAGATCTTGCCTACTCAACCTTGTAGACTTCTTTGAGAGGGTCACCATAGCTACAGATGAGGAGAAAATGGTGCATACTGCCTACCTGGCCAAGGTGTTTGATATAATGCCCCACTCAAGTATTTTTGACAAACTCTCAGCACTAGGCATAAATCCTTACATAACTCACTGGATTGCCAGCTAGTTCACAGATAGAACCCAAGAAGTCAGGATCAGTGAAATCACCTCCACCAAGAGACCAGTCACTAGCTAAGTACACCAGGGCTCTGTGTTGCATCCACTTCTGTTTGGCATCTATTTCTTGGAAGTCAAGGCTAATGTCAAAGACCTCTGGCTTGTCAAGTTCGCAGACAACTGTAAATTGGGAGCTATCACAGACTTCCTCCACAACATCCTACAAGAGGGTCTAAGATAAACAAATGATTGGTGTGAAAGCCACAGATTAAAACTCAATACAAAGAAATGCATTACAGTGCCATGTTGGGAAAGCATCCACCCAATCTAATTACTTCATCATACAACACTCCTAAGAGTTGACCCAATAGTTAGGGATCTGGGAATATATGCAGACAATAATCTGGAGTTCAACCAAAACATAGCCAAGATGGTAAGAAAATCATTTTATGTTTCCCAATTCATAGGCAAGGGTATGGCATCCAGGTATAAGGAAGTGATAGTACCACTCTACTCAGCCCTTATCAGACCCATCATTGAGTACAATCCCCCTTTGGCATATACCTAGCCAGGCACTTGCAACAGTTGGAATGCCCTCAAAGGTTCCACACTAGGAGAATCCAGGTTATGAATACCCTATCCTACACAGATCACCTTAAGGTCCTATCTCTGTACCTCAGTCTCCTACAGGTTACTAACAGTGACCTATGCCTTGCATATAAGGCATCTTCAGATCCAACTGTAATGGATCTCTTACACATTCACAAGACAAATAACACCAGAAACACTCGATCTAAGGACCTGAACTTCATCTGCAACATAAAGAGAACCAGCTAGTAGGTCCAAGATGTGTCTCAAAGTATCCCCGCACTATGAAACAAGCTCCCCATCTATGTGAAGCAGAGTTCATCCCTGATCCTGTTCAAAAGAAACCTTGATCATTGGATGGTAAATTGCAAATTCACCCTGGCATGGCCCCCATGTTTCTAATAGACAGAGGTCGACAGTAAGTACATTAATCCCCAGCTAACATACCCTCCCCCCCACATAAACAGTAGTTACCTCTTTACTAAAAAACAGGAGGGATTATTTTTGTTTGAAGGTGTCCAAGGAACTCTGAGGAAAAACTGGGTTGGGTTGCATGGTGTGATAACTATTTTTATTGGAGAAGATCATATTAACAGGATATACATATGCTTATATATATATATTTATCCAAAAAAGGAAGCCAATCTGGTGGTCCCCTGCCATAAACAAACTATACAACAGAAGGAAGAAACTGTTACAGAAAAAGGAAAATCACAGGATGCAAAAAAAACTCCCTCACCAGCCTCAGTAAGAAGCTGAGATCCCTCAGAAAATCCTCCAAAGCAAGTTACAAAAATAAAATTGCCAAAGATTCCAGACAACCACAAGGCATTCTGTAGTTATGTCAGGAATATAAAGGGCAATGCTCAGATCTGCTTTGAGCTTCAACAGAATGGCATTAAATATACTGATCCCAAGGATATTGTCAATATCCTGGCAGATCGATTTAGTGCCAACTTCACCCCCCTCTCACCCCTAAAGGGCCCATCTCAGTACCGGAAGATTACCAAATTCCGGTAATCACGGCCACACAGGTAGAAACCACACTCTCCAAAGCTAAGAATACAGCATCCATGGGACCAGATGACATCCCAGGCTGTGTACTACATGAAGTACAAAATGAACTGGCACCTCACCTAAGTGTCATGTTTAATCATAGCCTCATCTCAGGCTTGGTGCCCACTGAGTGGCGCACAGCTACAGTTATCCCACTCCACAAGGGGGGATACACTTTGGATCCCGGGAACTACCGTCCCATCAGTCTGACGAGCCTTATCTGCAAGGGCATGGAACACATTATCATGGAACTTATAAAAAAAAACATTGGCAACCTTCAAACACTGGACCCCACCCAGTTTGGGTTCATGAAGGGCAGATCTTGTTTCCTGAACCTGATTGACTTCTTCAAATCAGTCTCCAGAGCTGTGGATGAGGGAAAGGTGGTCCACACAGCCTACCTGGACCTCACAAAGGCCATTGACACCATTCCCCACTCTGGAATCATAGATAAACTTACTAAGCTAGGCATAAATCCCTACGTCACTCGATGGGTTGCCAGTTGGCTTACTGACAGAACCCAGACTGTAAAAGTAGCCAACTCCAAATCCAGCTCCAGACAAGTGACAAGTGGAGTACCTCAGGGTTCAGTCCTGGGACCGCTCTTGTTTGGCATCTACTTCTCTGAAGTACAGGCCAACACTAAGGGACTCTGGCTAACAAAGTTTGCAGATGACTGCAAACTGGGAATCATTACTTAATCCCCAAATGATGTGGATATTCTACAAAAGGGCCTTACAGAAACAGATGCTTGGTGCCAGAGCCATGGGCTCAAGCTTAATGCCAAGAAATGTATAATTATCCCCTTTGGGAAAAAACATGTTCCCCTGAATTACCAGATAGGTGGCAGTACACTAAACACCGAAAGTGTGATGAGGGACTTAGGGACACAGGCGGACAGTGGTCTCACCTTCGATAACTACATCACCACAACAGTCAGGAAATCCTTCTATGTGGCACACCTCATCACTAAGTGCTTTTCATCCAGGAAAAAGGAGGTCATTGTCCCACTGTAGTCATCACTCATTAGACCCATTATAGAGTACAATGCCCCATTTGGTATGTACCTCACAAAACATCTGCAACAGCTAGAAAGGCCGCAGAAATACCTCACGAAAAGAATCCCATACAATGCCCCATTTGGTATGTACCTCACAAAACATCTGCAACAGATAGAAAGGCCACAGAAATACCTAACGAAAAGAATCCCAAGCCTAAAGCAGATGCCATATGCTGACCGTCTAAAAAAACTCCAACTACACTCTGTGGCATATCGTCTACTCAGAGGCAATCTCTGCTTAGCATACATGGCCATGTCAAACCCTGAGCTGTTGGACATGCTCCACTTAAAAACAATCCTAATCCCTCAGAGCCACACACTCCAGGGATCTAAACCTTGTCATCACAATTTACAAAACATGCTAGAGGGATAGGTTCCCGACCCAGAGGCTCCCCATACTCTGGAATAGACTGCCCATACATGTCAAGCAGAGCACCTCCTTGGCCCTCTTCAAAAGGAACCTTGACGATTGGATGAGAGATAGGAATTTCACCCTGGGGATCACATCAGTCGCCCTGCTAGACAGGGGTCCAGGGAAGTAAATATTGTGGGAAGAAATATCCAGGGAATTGTTATGGCTAGGCTTGTATAGGCCCTAGGGCCGATAGCCTAGTACCAGCCTATGAACAATATATATATATATATATATATATATATATATATATATATATATATATATATATATATATGCTCCCCACATGCATGTAGTACTTTTTTCATATATTCTTTATGTTTGCCTTTTGTTCGTATGCTCACTATTGCTTAAATCAGAGTGCAATCACAACAGGAAAAGAGATTTCCCTGTAAAAGCTACCATTTAGCAAATCTTCTAATTTTCTTCCATTTTAATGATTTCACTAAAATGGTGCATACTTTAGATATTAAGCTTCTTTTTTGTAAGTTAAGTATCATTTTATTAATATTAGACGTGTGTGAATGCCTTTTGAATTAAACTCGAGTACTTCTTGGAATTTCATACCAAAGTAATTTCAAAGAAATCTCTACCAAGGTACTGACCCTTTCCTTGGAAGACTAAACCAAGGTGGTAACAATGTGAGCTTACCCCCAAACGCCTTGTGCCGATTGACTGCCTGTGTCACTGGTACACATACGTGTGTGTGTGTGTGTGTGTGTGTGTGTGTGTGTGTGTGTGTGTGTGTGTGTGTGTGTTGGGGGGGGGCTTATATTGATTTAATTATTTCCTTACAGAGGATACAACTGTGTGTAGTATATGTATTATGTAATATTGATGTGATTCTTATGTAAACACTAAGTATCTATCTAGAGCTTTTCTCCCTGGGCCTACGCTGAAAATGGACCCATGTCCAGTCAGACTTTCCCAGTAAACAAATGTAAATTAAATAAATAAATAAACTGTCTGGGAGTAAGGAGAGAGAATGCCAGAGCAGCCTTCAAACTCTCTGTGGGTGATTCACACAAACACACACACACACACACACACACACACACACACACACACACACACACACACACACACACACACACACAAGAATATTGAGTATGTTGGGCATAAAACAGAAACAAGTGTGAAATGCATCCTGTAAATAAAAAAAATGTTATGATTGATATTGTGAGTGCATGTTTACTATAGAAAGAACCTGAACGATATCAAAGCAAGTTAACAGAGGAGCAAATAAGACTATGGTATTATCTATCTGTCTATCTACATGTAAATATGCACACACAATGAGGGTTCAGGGGAGCTGTAGGGGAAAAAAATGACTAAATAACTGTCAGAAGAGAATTAAAAAAAATCTGGGAAAACAGGAGGGATGATTTTTGTTTATAGTATATATTCATAACCTTTGTTTTGCTTGATTTGTAGGCTAAACATTGAGCAACACTTTCCTTTTGTTTGGCCATTAAACATAGTAAAATAAAATATAAAATATTAATACAAAAACAGAATATAAATATACTATATATTTCAAATCTTGCCAAAGGCCATCTCACTGGGGCATGACAGAACAGCCTTCTTTTACCCACACAAATACATTCCTGAACTCTAATAATGTGTACCCCTTCTTCTTCCAGAAGGTACCACAGTGACTGCAGCACTGTCTAGCTCTTGTCGGTATCCACAGCACATTCAGAGGAGGTTTGGTTCCTCTTCTGAGGCTGCTCTTCTCTGGTTATCTGCCTGTGGTTCGCAACTAGCAACTGGTAGCTGCCCTGCTTGCTGTCTCCTCTCCTCTCTTCAGATATCCCATGCCTTTCTGAAGGTGTTAGCTAAGTCAAAGTTCACTACCCTTTCAGGCATCCCATACTACAGGGAGACCATTCTCTTGGTCTCTCTCAGTGAAATTGAACTTTTAGACCATGGCTGTCCAAAGGGTGGCCCGCAGACCACAAGCTGGCCTGCCAATGCCTTTTCTGTGGCCTGAAAAAGTCTTGGAAAAAAAAAAAGAAACATTTTCTTCTTAGTTTACTGGTCCTGTCACTTTAAAAATTTCAGGACCAGTTAACCTTGCTTTGTATTTTTATGTCTGCACAAATGTGTATAGTGCAGATTCAGGACAGTTCCCACTCATTGGTGATTGCAAGTAGTGTCAGATATTGTTGGTGGTTTTCTTGGTTCTGCTTTTTTTTCAGAGTCTGGAATAGTTGAGGAATGTTTTCTGTATGCATGTATGTGAGCAATGTTTGTTTGTGTGAATAACGAGGTTAAGGAGATCGATTGTGTGTGTGTGTGTGTTTGTATGACTGTAATGTTGGTGTGTCAGATGTTTAGGCCTGTGTGAAGTGAATAAGTGAGGTGATTACATGCGTGAGTGTTTCTATGGGAAGATTGTTAGAGTGTGAGTTAGGTCTGCAAGACTGGTGTATTTCTCTGTCAAAAAAAGTGAACTGACTGTGTGTGTTTGCTTGTGTGAGTATGAAGTGTGCTTGGGTATAGCTGGGAGTGTGAATGTTGAATGAATTTTGTGTGTGTGTGTGTGTGTGTGTGTGTGTGTGTGTGTGTGTGTGTGTGTGTGTGTGTGTGTGTGTGTGAGGGAGACGTTTCAAAATAAAATTAGTACTAATAACTTGAGACACACTGAATAAGAGAATGTGGATTAATATGTATTTACTGCATTAAAAGAAGGGAAATGTTTCATTTTGTTGCTTCTGCATACATGGACATACTTCTTAAGGGGTCAGTGGAGGAACATGTTTAATTTAGTGTCAATGAAGTGGTTGTGCAAATAGATATACTACTGAAGGGGTAGCTGCGGGAAATGTTTCATTTTGGTGCTTTTGCATATATGGACAAACTACTGAAGGGGTCATTGGAGGCAATGATTAATTTGGTGTCAGTAAAGTGCTTGTGCAGACATGGACAAACTGCTGAAGGGGTCACTGAGGGACATGTTTCATTTTGGTGCTTGTGCATATATGGACAAACTACTGAAGGGGTTGTTGGGGAACGGGAAGTGCTTGTGCATACATGAACAAACTACTGAAGGGGTCACTGGGGAGAAATGTTTCACCTGGTGTCAGTGAAGTTCTTGTGTATACATGGCCATATTACTAAAGGGATCACTGGGGGAAATGTTTCATTTTTGTGCTCTTGGAGATATGCACATACTATTGAAGGGGCTGTTGGGGAAATGTTTCATTTTGGTGTCAGTAAAGTGCTTGTGCATACATGGACATACTACTGAAGGGAGTAATTGAGGGAATGTTTCATTTTGATGCCATTTAAGTGCTTTGAAGACATAAACAAGCTACTGAAGGGGCTGTGGTGGGAAATGTTTCATTTTGGTACTTGTATACATATGGACAGACTACTGAAGGGGTCATTCAGGGAAATGTTTAATTTTGGTGTTTGTGTATATATGGGCCTATAACTGAAGGGATGACTTGGGTAAATGTTTCAGTTTGGTGCTTGTGCATACATGGACATGAAGGGGTTGTTGGGGGCAATGTTTAATGTTGTGCTTGTGCATACATGGACATGAAGAGGTCATTGTAGGAAGTATTTCATTTTGGTGCTTGTGTATACATGGACATTCTACTGAAGGGGTCATTGGGGGAAATGTATCATTTGGCATCAGTGAAGTGCTTGTGCATACATGGACAGACTGCTGAAGGGGTCATTGGTCAGAAATATTTCACTTGGTGTTAGTGAAGTGCTTGTGTATACATGGACATGTTACTAAAGTGATCACTGGAGGAAATATTTACTTTTGGTGCTCTTGGAGATATGCACATACTACTGAAGGCTTTTTTGAGGACATGTTTTGTTTTGGTGTCAGTAAAGTGCTTGTGCATATATGAGCATACTACTGAAGGGAGTCAGTGGGGGAATGTTTCATGGGTTTATAGGTTCATAGGTAGGTACTGAGCTATTGGCCCTAGGGCCAATACAAGCCTAGCCAAAAAAGTACCCTGGCTTTCGCCACTCAAGAAAATTATTTTCCTATGCCCCTGTCAAGCAGAACCACAGAAGTGATCCCCGGGGTGAATTTCTTATTACCCATCCAATCATCAAGATTTTTTTTGAAGAGTGCTAATGAGGAGCTCTGTTTGACATAGATAGGTAGTCTGTTCCAGAGTATGGGAAGTCTCTGGGACAGGAATCTATCCCTCCAGCATGTTCTGTTTATTGTGGTGACAAGGTTTAGGTGCCTAGAGCGTGTAGCTTGGAGGGATTTGGATTTCTTTAAGTGGAGCATGTCCAACAGCTCTGGGTTTGACATTGCTTTGTATGTTAGACAAAGATTACCTCTGAGTAGGCGATATGCAATGGAGTAAAGTTGGAGTTTTTTTAGTCGGTATGAGTAGGGCATCTGTTTGAGGCCAGTAATCCTCATTGTGAGGTATTTCTGCGGCCTTTCCAGTTGTAGATGTTTTGTGAGGTACATACCAAAAGGGGCGTTGTACTCTATAGTGGGTCTAATGAATGATGAGTAGAGGGGAACAATGACCTCTTTTTTTTCTGGATGAGAAACCTTTTGTGATGAGGTGTGCCACATAGAAGGATTTCCTGACCATTGTGGTGATGTGATTATCAAAGGAGAGACTAATATCCTCCTGTGTCCCAAGGTCTCTTATCTCACTTTCTTTGTTAAGTAGACTACCGCCTATGTGGTAATTCATGGGTACAGAGTTTTTACCAAAGGGGATGACAATGCACTTTTTGGCATTAAGCTTGAGACCATGGCTTTGACACCAGGCATCTGTCTCAGTGAGGCTCTTTTGTAGGATGTCCACATCGTTAGGAGTTTCGATTATGGCTCCTAGTTTGCAGTCATCTGTGAATTTAGTTAGCCAAATACCTTCTGTGTTAGCCTGTACTTCAGAGAAGTAGATACCAAACAGGAGAGGACCCAGGACTGAACCCTGTGGTACTCCACTTGTCACTGGTCTGAAGTCGGATTTGGAGTCTGCTACTTTCACAGTGTGGGTTCTGTCAGTAAGCCAGTTGGCAACCCATCTTGTGACATAGGGATTTATACCTAGTTTGGTAAGTTTATCTATAATTTCAGAGTGAGGTATGGTGTCAAATGCCTTGGCAAGATCTAGATAGGCTGTGTGAACCACCTTACCCTCATCTATGGCTTTGGTGACTGCTTCAAAGAAGTCTGTCAGGTTTAGGAGACATGATCTGCCTTTTACAAACCCAAACTGTGTGGAGTCCAGAGTTTGGAGATCTCCAATGTCTTTGTTTATGAGTTCCATGACGATACGTTCCATGACCTTGCAGACCAGGCTCGTCAGGCTAATGGGCTGGTAGTTCCTGTGGTCTGTTGTGGCCCCCCTTTGTGAAGTGGTATAACCATCTTGGTGCGCCATTCAATGGGCACAAAGCCTGAGGTGAGACTGTGATTGAACATGGTACTTAGGTGGGGTACCAGTTCATTCTGCAGTTCATGTACAAGGCAGCCTGGGATGTTGTCAGGTCCCATGGATGCTGTGTTCTTGGCTTTGGAGAGTGAGGTTTTTACCTGTGCAGCCGTGATTATAGGAACTTTGCATTCTTCCGGTATAAAGATGGGCATTCCAGTAGTATATCCATATATACACAAGCACCAAAATGAAACACTTCCTATAATGACCCCTTTATGTCCATTTTGATGTCATTTAAGTGCTTTGCAGACATGAACAAACTACTGAAGGGGATGTGGTGGGAAATGTTTCATTTTGGTGCTTGTGCACACATGGACAGACTACTGAAGGGGCATCCTGTTTAATTTTGGTGTTTGTGTATATATGAGCATATAACTGAAGGGATGACTTAAGAAATGTTTCATTTTATGCTTGTGCATACATGGGCATAAAAGGGTTATTGCAGGATGTGTTTCATTTTGGTGCTTGTGTATATATGGACATATTACTGGAGGGGTCATTGGGGGAAATGTTTCATTTTGGTGTTAGTGAAGTGCTTGTGCATATGTGGACATACTACTGAAGGGACTTATGGATAAATAGAGTCATTTACTGTTTGTGCAAAAGTGGTTGAACTGCTGAAAGGATCAATGTGGAAATTGGTCATATCTGTGTATAGGGTGGTTAAAGTTAGTTTGTCTAATTGTTTCTATTTTTATTTTATTAAATTCTACCTGAGGTATATCAGTCAATAAAGTTGGCTTCAATTGTCAGATGCAGGGCTTGTCAGTGGATAAAAATGACTGACATTGTTATTTGCTTAAAATAAGCATTTATTATTCTGGCTTTGCAGAAGTAGAGTGCATAATTCATTTTCACTGCCTGTAACAGTCAAGCATCCACATTGCTCTCAGTAGGTAGCTGTGCATGGTGGTCTGTGTAGGATGTGTGTAATACAGCTGTTCTCTGGCAGAGTGTCGCAGTGAGTAGTGCTGCCATATCAGTAAGTAGCTGTCTGTGGTGGTCTGTGTAGGATGTGCGTGATACAGCTGATCACTGGCAGAGTGCCACACTCAGTAGTGCTGCCATATCAGTAAGTAGCTGTCTGTGGTGATCTGTGTAGGATGTGCGTGATACAGCTGATCACTGGCAGAGTGTCGCAGTGAGTAGTGCTGCCATATCAGTAAGTAGCTGTCTGTGGGGGTCTGTGTAGGATGTGCGTGATACACTGATCACCGGCAGAGTGTCGCAGTGAGTAGTGCTGCTATATAACAACACTTGGTTCTCCTGTCTACTTTGTGGCTGTTCCTTCCTTGTATGTGAAGTCCTTTTCTCTTTGGCAATTTTATCCAAGTGCTTTGATTTCTTCTCTCATTCAGCAGTATAATATGCATCTTTCATTTGTTCTTTTACTTTTTATCCCAATCTAACTCTAGAGTGTTACACAGAACACAATTGTTTTTTTGAAGGGGTAGGAAGACAGGCACTATTCCCAGAAAGACTGAATATATTGCCTTACTCAGGGGTGTAGCCAGAGATTTACATTTTGTACTCAAACATGATGTTGCTGCCTCCAGTACCCACTTGTCATTTTAAAAATGTACTCAGCCCTCAACATGCTACCCCCAGATACGTAGGAAGACGCATGTTATTTTCAACTGTTATAATTTATTTCCATAAAAAGCTAGTTTTAGAGGTGTATTCCTTTTGCACAAGAATTCTTTGTGTACCGCTATACTGTGAATATGCATTTACACAGTTCTAAGCATTCTGTGCTTTTATTGAGTGTTGACCTTTGGAAGAGATGCTCAGAAAAAAATGTACTAATTTCAGTACACTGAGTATGCTTAGTTATACCCTTGGCCTTATTCATGACTTTTTGTTCAGGCCATCATAAAGTCAACCATTAGCAAAAAAAAAAAAAAAAACTAAGGTTTCTTCCAGACTTAAATTACAGTGGAGTCTTGGCCAGTTCCTGCATAAATATATCCAAGTATTACACTAAATGCTATGAAATAGCAGAGTCTTCTCCAAAGATTGTCTTTGATGTTTACTGGACGTTTTGGCAGCATGTACTGTTGTGAGCAGCACTTGTCCAAAATGAAGAGCGTGAAAAGCAAATCAACATCTGTTATCACAGATTCACAACAGGCACATACACCTGGCGTTGCCATTTCAACAGCTGGTGCATAGCCTGCTTGTGCAAACACAAGCATTGTCAGACATCCGATTAACTAGAGGCTCACGCCACATATCTCAGCTGTCAGACATCCGATTAACTAGAGGCTCACGTCACATATCTCAGCAACTTCTTATTCTGTTTTTTTTTACACTTCTTGTACCCTATTAGGTAAAATTGCACTCACATTTGCACACTTATATTTTTAAAACTAATATATGCATTTGTACCATTACATTGGTGCTGTTGTAGCAAGGATGCTGTTTGTAAATGTCTCAAGTTGTAAGCCTGTTTCTTCTCTGACAAGAATACAGAAGTGATTCTGAAAGCAGCAGCGTTTGCTTTTTGTTCTGTGACTAAGGTGCATCACCTGCTGTGGAGTGTATAAAAAGCTGATACATCTTTAATATAGTAATGTGGCCCCTGAGCCTCTCTAGATATGGTAAGTGGCCCTAGAACTAAAAAGGTTGGACACCCCTGATCAAGACTAATATTTTCTCCATCTTCTTCTTATGTTCTTGCTATTCTTTCCTGCTATTGCTCCAAAATGCCACCCCTTCCCTTTCCCTTCTGCCACTTAATCTTACTACTGTCTATATCCTCCTTTTCTGGCACTTCCTGTTACTGCAGCTGTCTTTATCTTCCCTTCCGGGTACTTTCTGTTACATCTTTCTGTATCCTCCTGCTTGGCACTTCCTGTTACTACCACCACTTGTATCCCCTATTTATACCACTTCCTGTTTCAACCTCCATCTGTATATCCTCCATTCCTGTCATTTCATATTACTACTTCTATTTCTGTCTCCTTTTCTGTCACTTTCTACCTATGCAACTAGTCATGTGACCTACTTAGTAGACTTTTGTAGGGTCCACACTAAATGTCTTACTCAAATAGACTGACTACATGTAGTGTGAGATCTTCAGCCATTTCTTTAATGACCAAGCTGTATAGTTAGATCATGCAGAACTGACAGGACCTTCTGGCTATAAAACCATGTTGATTCATTCCATGGACTTGGTGGCATCCAGAATTACCTTAGCAGTTACACTAAGATGTTTTCACCACTTTGCCTGTCATTAGCTTCATGTAAAAAGATCTGTAGTTTCCGGCTTGGTTTATTACCTCTTTTTTACAGTGAAAGTATAACAACCTTCATAAGTTCTGCAGTATATCATCTCTGGCCAATGATTTATTAAGTATCTCCTCAGGGAATCACTAGTACCTCAGCCACATGTTTCTGAACTTTATGTGGCAATGTATGTGGTCTTGGAACCATGCCGTTGGTGTATATAGCTCCCACTCCACCCTCCTGGGATCCATTGTTGTAACTGTCTCAGTTTCATCATCACCGTTGTCTTTCCTTCTCAAGGTGCTAATATACTCAAATGGGTTCTTTGTGCTTACAGACATAAAGATGTTGTTTAACCTTCATGCCACTCTTTTGTACATGCTGATTGGCTTAGCCACAGCTGTCTTACTCCTTTTTCTCTGCTTGGTACTTGATCATGACTTTTCCCCTCTGCTTTATCCATTTGTTAATTATTTTTCTGTCTTGGTGGCTTTAGCTGCTCTAACCTCACTAGTCACTCCCCTCCTAGTTTGGTTGCACTGTGCTTGCTCAACTTTTGCCCTACTTGTTATCTCCTGTATGCCTTCTCCTTTTCCTTAACTGGCTCTGTGACCATTTTATTAAGTCATTAAGGGGTTCTTTTTTACATTTCCTCATTTTTCTCAGCTTATCTCCTTTGCCCACTTTAGCTTCCCTAAGTTTTTTCCCAGTTTCATGGCTCCCATGGTACAGTACCCCCCCCTCCACCTCCATCAGAACTTTTCCTTATCATTACCCATAAGCCACTTCTCCTTAAGCCCTCCTTCATGTACCACCAACCCCACCCTTACATAAACCACACCACTGTATGCTCAATGTTTTGCTGGAGGAGACTTTAGCTCCTCCTCCACTTTCCTGACACCTTCTGCCTCACTCAACCCTAAATCTGTCATCATCTCCTTTCTAGTGAACTCTTACACAAGCTGTATAACTCCCTCACTGTCAAGACTTCTTGCCAGTTCATTCTCTTATTCCATCCTGAATTCACAGATGCTCTGGTTTATTTCCAGATGGTATAATGTACCAACAATCATTACTTATCTCTTCTCACTCCATATACTTATTCTTTTCACCAGCCTTCCATCTCCATCCCGGCACATTGTACACCAGCCTTCCATCTCCATCCCGGCACACTGCACATCAGCCTTCCATCTCCATCCCGGCACACTGTACACCAGCCTTCCATCTCCATCCTGGCACACTGTACACCAGCCTTCCATCTCCATCCCGGCACACTGTACACCAGCCTTCCATCTCCATCCCGGCACACTGTACACCAGCCTTCCATCTCCATCCCAGCACACTGTACACCAGCCTTCCATCTCCATCCCGGCACACTGTACACCAGCCTTCCATCTCCATCCCGGCACACTGTACACCAGCCTTCCATCTCCATCCCGGCACACTGTACACCAGCCTTCCATCTCCATCCCAGAACACTGTACACCAGCCTTCCATCTCCATCCCGGCACACTGTACACCAGCCTTCCATCTCCATCCCGGCACACTGTACACCAGCCTTCCATCTCCATCCTGGCACACTGTACACCAGCCTTCCATCTCCATCCCGGCACACTGTACACCAGCCTTCCATCTCCATCCTGGCACACTGTACACCAGCCTTTCATCTCTATCCCGGCACACTGTATCTGGTGGCTGGTACATAAATCTAACTATTAGCATTCACCTTCTTTCCCACCCTCACCCCATATTCAGACCAACAGAACACTTTGTCTTCTTCCTACCCCCTTCTGTTAAATATAAGTTGACACTCCTTGTCCAGCTTGCCCACTCTGCCTTTCCTGTAAATTGTGTACCCATGGATTTCTATGATCCAGCTTCTGTTCTCAGTAACCTAAACTTCTGTGATACCTGCAATATTAACACCCCTTACCTATGACTGTCTGCAGCAGGCCTGTCTTCAATTATAGCTTCCTGTTATTACACATCATTATTTTCCATTACCCTCCTCTTCTAACCTCACACCTTTCATATTTCATATCTGCCTACTTACCACTTCTGCCCTTATATCCTTTATCACTAACCTTTTTTTCAGTTCTCAATTGAGTTTCCTTCCTCTATTCTCCAAGTCAGTTTAAAGCTATGAGCTCTCAGTTACACCTACCTATCTTAGATTTGTGCAAGGCTATACCTACCGATTCTGGCATGGAGTCTGTTGTTAAGATAGAGTTCTACTCTATTCCAGATGTCCCCAGCCATCAGTCATTCCATACCTCTGCTTTCTTGTCCATTCCCAAAGTTAGTCATTAAATTCAATAACTCTTTCCTTCCTTACTGTACTGGCTGTCAGTGGAGGTACCATTTTGGAAATAGTTACCATATACCACAGACCCTATACATTAGCAACCTCTCTAACATTCTTTGCAGCCCTCTCTATGGTTCATCCAGACAAGTTATTTGCATCTTTATGCATAATGAATTAAGGGTGTTGCAGCCACTTATTACTGCATCATCACCTCCTAACATATTATCCTCAACATTAGGTTTGGTTCAATCCTTATCACCACAAAGCTCCTTATCCCTGCATTTCTTCCATGGTTAAAGCCTTTGATAGCTGAGTCCCCAGTTATTAATATTAGTATTTTTCTTTTGCCTAACTTTGTTCCCACTGCTTAGTGATCATCCATCCATCTCTCAGCCAACTAGTTCATTACCCTCCCTTCGTCAGAGTGAGGGTCAGCTGACAGGGGACATTATTTAGGCAGACATCAGGGGATGTTTGAATTTTTTCTTATTTTGCCCTCTTCCCTCTGCACATGAAGCTACCTGCATGTGACTGTGCAGTTAGTTAACTATACTAGGTAGTTAGCTTCTCTTCTGCAAGGGCTTATCTTAGGAGACAACTCTAGCCCCTGTCATAAGGCACCATATTTTGTCCTTCTGATCTCCACCTAGAATGATCCTACCTGTGGGTGTGCCCCACCCACATGCACGCCCTCCTCCCTCTTGAGAGATATGAATGACCTCTAACCCTTCCACTCTCTCAGCCTCTCGCAGTTTCTTCAGTGCTGGGGCTGCTAATCAAACCTGGTCATAGGGGTCATAGACATGGCTCCATTCCTCTCCATAATACTAGGGAGATGAGTCCCTTATCATGATTATGGCTACATTATTCCCTTTAGTTTTTCTCAAGCTAAGGTTCATAGGCAGTTATTTGGCATGCATTTCAAGAGATCATTGAGGAACCTAACCTAATTTCCTAATTGCCGTGACTTGCTCAGTGTCACACAATAAGCAAATAGAGAATGAGGGCATACAGCCCTTGACTACAGGAAGCAATTTGTTAACATCTCCTAGCCTTAATTATCTGTGTTAACTTCCAGACAAAGGAGTAGAAACACAACTGTTGGTAGGCCCTGATGAGATTTGAATTCATGAATACTGGTTTACAAGACAAGTGCTGTAATCCCTGAGCTGTACAGTGATATGACTACAAAGCTCCTTATCTATGCATTTACTCCCAATTTAATTTCCTTGAACTACGCAGCAATAGATCTAGTTGTTTTTTACACCATCCCTCCTAAGATAGTCTCTCCATTCACTGCACTATCTAGGCCCTCCTTTTCCTAATGTTTCTAACCTGTTACTGTGTCCTGTATTGTCCTTCTTTTCTTAGTCATTCTCTTTTCCATCTTATTCAGTCAGTAATGCTGTCCTTTCTATATTTCATCTTCTTTGAACTGCCCTCGAACTATATTTTATTTATTTATTTCCAATTTGATGACTAGGAACGTTTCAGTGGAGGCCCGGGGAGAAAAGCTCCACAATACAAAATACAAGTACAAATACAATTGCAAAATACTAATACAAATACAAAGGAGAATGTTTACAATAGTACAAAGGAGAATGTTTACAATAGTACAAAGGAGAATATTTACAATAGTACAAAGGAGAATATTTACAATAGTACAAAGGAGAATATTTACAATAGTACAAAGGAGAATATTTACAACTACTACATCTTCCTTTGCTTCTTTCTGACCTCTTGACTCTGCACTCCATTTTCTGCTTCTATCTACTCCCTGCCTACTTTTCTTGTCTACTCTACTGCACTCCTGCTAGTGGCTGTACCATGCCCTTTCCACCTCATCAGTCCCCAATGCACCATCAGCCTTTCCCCAATCATTAACTACCTCATCCCAAGTCCTTCCATTTGCTTGACACCTGCCTAATTCCATTTCCTTCTGTGCTCCATGTCTGCTATATTTCCTGGATCATTCTTCTAGTAGCTAAAAGAATCACACCCTCAGTTTTCCTGATTCCCTCTATAATTTGCATGCTCCCTCTCCTAGGCACATGAATTTTAAAATGAACAGACCTTCCCTACCATAGAGGTCATGTAGACACCTCACTAAATGATAGCCCAACAGCACCTCACTCATTCTTCGTATTCACACCTCGCCAGCCTCTGGAAGTCATGCTCACATCCTGAATGTTTGTTTTCAGCCTACGTCCTTGCGCCTTTGTGTTCAGCAACTCTTAATGGCGTTTCTTAATTTCTCTGCAAGAAGCATTTTAAAGCACTAAATCTGCCTGTGCTGATGACATTTCTTTTCACTAGTCTATTTGCTCTTAACAACCACAGACTGTAGAACAGGAAGAAGTGATGTGCTTTGATGTTGTCTCTGCTTCTCTTAGCTCTCTCTTTCTGACACATTCTTCTAAGACTTCTTTGCCTGGAGTTATCTGATTCAAGCAACTTATCGACTTGTGTAGATCTGGACCTCCAGATCAAATGATATGCATGTGTGTGTGTGTGTGTGTGTGTGTGTGGGGGGGGGGGGGTTAAATTACGAAATATTTAGGTTTGCTCTGAGGAAACCACTTCTTGCTGTAAAAGGAAGTTTCTGACTTCCTGGCAAGACCTAGAGAGAAGTATGAGGGAGTGTAATGGGTTAAGATAATAACAAAATAAGCAAATCAGCTGAAGAACTGTCTCCCGATCTCTGTCTCTCTCTCTCTCTCTCTCTATTTATACATATATATATATATATATATATATATATATATATATATATATACATTTTTACTCTCTCTCTCTCTCTCTACTAATTTCCTGAAGTCTATAATTACCTGACCTTCCAGTGTCAGGAGTCTTTAACCCAAAAAGTTGTAATTTTGATGGAGTGATTATCCTGCAAGCAGGTATCTACAGTATATCTGTCTGAGTTTTTTTTTCTTCCTTTGGTAATTAGGTCCAACAAAAACAAGTGTTCTTTTTTCCAGGATATATTGGCTAGATGACACGCTCAGAGTCACAGAAGTATGTAAAGGCGATGAAGAGAATCAAACCCAGGGCTACAGACTGAAGGTCATCAGCAGCCTTAACCATCTGCACTATACTGCCAGTAATATTATGCAATGCACTGATGACATAGCATAGTGCATATTGGGATAGAGGAAGCCACATTTTCTGGTTTTAAATCTGTTTGCATCTGCAAGACTGCAGGATACAGGGTAAGCTCTACTCACACCACTACTTTATAGCACTGTGCTATGTGGCATTTTGCTGCCATGCGCATCTTTGCAGTGATCACAGGACTTATATTTTACACTACATGTACCACAAACCCAATCTATCTTTGGAAACTCATTCTTTCCACAAGTTTTTAAATATTCTGAATTATTTTTATGTGTAATTCTGAATTTTGCCCAAGCTGTAGCTAAAAGGAGTCTTTGAACCACCCCTCCTACTTGATTCACATATAAATAAACAAAACCGTACTTTGTGCAAGTGTGTTATCTAGATTCAGCCCTGCATTCTTCAGCGTACTAAGGAGGATATAAAGACATAACGTAGGCTGAATTTTTGGTTCTTTCTAAGACTCATAAGGGAAAATACCTACAGGGTTTTGTGTCATTAATGCCAGGCACACAGCAGGAAGCACTAGCAGACACAACAAAAAAACAGAACCAGACAGTCAGGAGAAGCAGACTAATTAGGTTTAGCAGACCCTATATAGAAACTAATAAGTATGAAGAGAAGGGAGATATAGATGCTACTAAGGTTGCCCAGCATAAACCCACTGCTGTCTTTTAAGTAATGGAAGTGTTTGCAAGTCTTTCACTATAAAAGTGCTTAAGAAACAAAAGGCAAGAACTATCAATTACTTCTGAGAAAGGGAATGTACACGCTTGGCTGAGTTGACCTTGATGAAATTTTATATTGTGTAATAAATGCACCAGTTTTTTCTAAACTACAATCCACTGTTAATGATGAACAATTGTCAAAACATGTCCATTACAGAAGTTAAGCTGCTTCTTAGAGCAGTTGCTTTCTAGAAAGAAATTAAATTTATAGTATATATAATAAAATGCTTTGAATTCTGTTGTTTGTTAACAAAATCATACTTCTCAACTGTTTAGATTTTTTCAGAATGTCCATATTTTTGCCCTGTTGTGGTTTTCAGGGAAATCACTGATAACTGAAGTCTCTAAATAAGGACATACATTTGAGTTTCAGACTTAATGTCCCTCGGAAAAATGCATGCATGGTAGCACATATCTTGTTGTTCTAGCAGCTTTCTAAAATTACAAGAACAATATTTAAAATCTGTCACTATTTTGGGGCCTTTGCCCCCTTCCCCATTATTTTAGGCTTTGTCTAGATTTCTTGCCCTGAGAGATGGAGAGGTATGCTCAAACTTCTGGTCAACCTTCAAGCAAAAAAGTCTACCAAATCTCCCAGCCCAGTATATGTTTTTATTGATTATAGCATGCAATAACTACCAGAAACAACAGCAGATTATACCAACTTCTGTGTTGTCAGTAACACTATAGAGACACATCTCTTACCTGCTGAAGTTGTGCAGGCTGATTCTGGAATCTCCTCTAGGGTAACGGATGGATAGCACCTTATATCTCTGACATATCGGTTTGGACAGTAAATGAAGACCGCATAGTTCACAGAGATGGCTTAGTTCCTACAAGCTGGATAAATTGCAGGTTCTGAATGTTCAGGCACTGTAGCTAGCAGCAATTCCATCCTACATCTTTTGTAGTGCATCACATGCCTAACTTGCAACTTCTTGAATTTTTCTACTTTCTTTACTCCAGTCATCAAAAACCCATTAAAAAGAGCTCAACAAGTTATGTATGAAGAAAATTTTATTATGGAAATCCTTTGCAGATTAGTCTGTTGTGTTGTTATACAGATTTAATAAAACAGAGAGTGCTGGATTCAGAGAAGTCCTTACATGTCCAAGTAAGGGCCAAATAGTGCAGTCAGAGTAGAGCAATACAACCCTGTACTGATTAACTCTGCATTAGACAGGGTCAGAATAAGGAGGCAATTTGCTCACAAAAACACAACAGGTCATGGCATGACCAGCACAGACCTGTGGCAGTCAATTGACCTCTTGAGCTCAGTAGAAAATGTGCTTGTAGTCTGTTCATAATAATGTACATTTACATGTTCAATGATGCATTGCTATGAGAACAGCTGGTAGTCCAACTAATGGCAATACAACAACGTTCCTACTAATTTTGTATTACAAATATGAAGGAAATGGGACAGGCAGAAAGGGGGAAGTGCAAGCAGAGAAATATACAGAAGGGCAAAGGGAAGGAAGAGTAGTACGGGGTGGGGAACCTAACGGGTAAATATATATATATCTAGGTTCATAGGTTCATACTAGGCTATCTGCCCTAGGGCATTTATAAGCCTAGCCAGAGTGTGTTTGGCTTTTGCCACCCATTTTAAATTTATTTTGCTATGCCCTTTAGGTTAGTATACTGTGCCTCTGTCTAACAGTGACACAGAAGTGATACCCGGGGTAAACCTACGATCTCCCATCCACTCATCAAGATTCCTCTTGAAGAGAGTCAATGAGGGACTCTGCCTAACCTGGACTGGGATTTTATTCCAGAGTGAAGGGAGCCTCTGGGTTATGAATCTGTCCCTCCAGCATGTCCTATTTATTTCAGTGCTGAGGTTCAAGTCTCTCGAACACGTAGCTCGATGGGATTTGGATTTTCTGAGGTGCAGCATGTCCATTAATTCCAGGTTGGGCATGGCTTTATACGTAAGGCACAGATCGCCTATGAGCAGGCGGAATGCCACTGAGTAGAGCTGGAGTTTCTTTAACCGGGCAGCATATGGCATCTGTTTGAGCCTTTTGATCCTCTTGATGAGGTACTTTTGGGGTCTTTCCAGTTGCTGCAGGTGTCTGGTAAGGTACAGCCCAAAATGGGCATTGTACTCAATTATGGGCCTGATGAGGGATGAGTAAAGAGGCACGATGAACTCCCCTGATCTAGATGTGAATCCCTTCATTATTAGTTGGGCTATATAAAATGTTTTTCTAACCACTTTGGCCACGTGGTTGTCAAATGAGAGATTGCTATCAACTTGGATCCCCAGGTCCCTAATTACTTCTTCTCTACTTAATGGATTACCACCTATGTGGTAATTTGTGGGCACTTTGTTTTTGCCAAAGGGGATGACTATACACTTTTTGGCATTTAGCTTGAGGCCATGGCTCTGGCACCAGTTGTCTGTTTCTATGAGGCCCTTTTGGAGGATGCTTGTGTCAGCTGGAGAGTCGATTATGGCGCCCAGTTTGCAGTCATCTGCGAACTTGGTCAGCCACAGTCCTTCCGTGTTGGCCTGTACCTGTTGGCCTGTACCTCTGAGAAATATATACCGAACAAGAGAGGCCCCAGGACTGAGCCTTGTGGGACGCCACTTGTAACTGGTTTGGAGTCTGACATGGCTCCAGCAATTCTAACCATGTGGGTTCTGTCCTTGAGCCAGTTTGCAACCCATGTAGTGACCTAGGGGTTTATATTTAAGCTGGTGAGCTTATCTATAATGCCCAAGTGGGGTATTGTATCGAAGGCTTTTGCGAGGTCCAGGTAGGCTGTGTGGACCACCTTCCCCTCGTCAATGGCCTCGGTGACTGTTTCAAAGAAATCGACCAGGTTTAAGAGGCAGGATCTGCCCTTAACAAAGCCGAAGTGGGTAGGATCCAGTGTCTGTAGGTCCCCAATATCTTTATTTATGAGGTCCATGATGATCCTTTCCATAGCTTTGCAGACCAAGCTAGTCAGGCTTATGGGGCGATAGTTTCCAGGATCCATTGAGGCACCACCTTTGTGAATATATATATTTATATATAGCTGTCTATCTACCTATCTATCTATCTATCTATCTATCTATCTATCTATCTATCCATCCATCCATCCATCCATCCATCCATCCATCCATCCATCCATCCATCCATCCATCCATCCATCCATCCATCCATCCATCCATCCATCCATCCATCCATCTACCTACCTACCTATCTACCTATCTATCTATCTATCTATCTATATATCTATCTATCTATCTATCTACCTATCTATCTATCCATCTATCTATGTATCTACGGAGCTAAATGTAATTGAATCCCCCTTTCATCAACATTAGTTTAGTCAGCAAAATTTACTCAGCTATACAGATGGTCAACAGGTGTGCAAGATCATACAGTTCTTAGGGTAGGGAAATATGCCCTTTACCCAAGATTGTACATTCTCAGAGTTAGTATATATAATTAGTAGGCGGTGTGAGGAGGTGCTGGGAGACTTGCTCCCTGTAAAAAAAAAAAATGCTTAAATCTAGTTTTTAAAGTTTGTTTTGCATGTGCTGAGATTTTTGCTTGGTGCATGCATAGTAATGTGCTGACATTTGTAAAGTCTATCTTTGGTGGTCGACGTATTTGGATTTTTGTTCTTTTTCTGTAGACCGATTTTTATATATATATATATATATATATATATATATATATATATATGTGTGTGTGTGTGTGTGTGTGTGTGTGTGTATACATATATATGTGTGTGTGTGTGTGTGTGTGTGTGTGTGTGTGTGTGTGTGTGTGTGTGTGTGTGTGTGTGTGTGTATACATATACATATACATGCATCATGAATGTAGATACATATGTATATATATATATATATATATATATATATATATATATATATATATATATATATATATATATATATATATATATGGCCTATATTATAACAGTGAATGCTTAAAATAGCGAATGCTGTATAATTGACACTAAAATGTCGAAATGGCAAAATGCTGAACACACGGAACAGCAATTTTTTTCCCAGGGGAAAAAAATTGCTGCTCCAAAAAAAAAAACACAAAATAATATAATATAATATAATATAATATAATATAATATAATATAATATAATATATTTAGGCTAATAGTATCCAGCTCAGGTTGGCTGACTGAACCTTTGTCAGTGTATTTAGACTTTGAACTAAAGAAAGTGTTGCTTAATAATGTTTATGTACTTAAGGATACGGAACAATTTTTAACAGATCTTTACTCTTGTGTTCAAGGTTTGAATGATTTAGAGGATATTTTGTTAGTAACCATGGATGTGGTTTCTCTATTTACATGCAATGTTGAAGGGTTAGATATTATAAGAACAACATTAACTGATTCCAATTCAATGGACTCTAGTAAGGTTGATTTCTTGTGCCTTCTGTTAGAATTGGTATTGGAGAGCAACATTTTTCTATTTCAAAATATGTATTATAGGCAGCAGAAAGGTGTTGCCATGGGCACTAGTTGTGCAAACAGTTATACCAATCTTGTCATGGTGGCATGGGAAAAGAGGCACATGCTTGATAATTCAAACATAGTTTTTTACAGGAGATTTGTAGACGATCTTTTCTTTTTATGGAAGGGCACTGATGGGATGCTCCTGATGTTCTTTGAACAATTGAATAGTATGGATTCATTTCTGAAGTTCACCATAGACTTCTCAGTGGTTACCATCAATTATTTGGATGTAACCATCTCCCGACTCAATAATAGTTTTTTGACTAAAGTTTATCGTAAGTCATGTTATAGGCCAGCATATTTATATAGAACTAGCATGCACAATCTCAACATTTTTGGAAACATCATCAAGGGACAGGCCATGAGACTCTCAAGATTGTCATGTGAGGACGCATGCTTTATGAATGAACCTCATGACCTTAGGTCAGGGTTAGTGAAGAAAGGTTACAGTGAACAGGAAATTAGTAGGGTATACTCTAGTGTTGGTGGTCTGAGAGCCACTAGAGCTAAACCCTACTATTCTGGTAGAGATGGCCTGCCAGTTAGTACTTTCAATAGGGAGAGGCCAAGGAAGGAATCGGTTGTTATTATTTCAGTAATAATATCAGTATTATTGAGAAAGCCATAACGTCTAACTGGAATATTCTCATCGTGGATGAGAAAGTTAGGAAGGTAGTAGGAGATCATCCAGCCTTTACTTATAGCAACATGAAATGCCTTAAACAATCTCTGTGCTACAACGACTCAAGCATGTGCTCCTCATTTCCTGAGTCCATGAGTTTTGAAGGGACTAAGAAATGTGGGAGATGTCTGCAGTGTGATTCCATAGATGAATCACGTTATTTTAGACATCCGGACACAGGACATCTGTGGGAACTGCGTAACAACAGTGGTTGTAACACCAGAAATGTGGTTTATGTGGCACACTGTGTGGTTTGTTTCTGTTTTTATGTAGGCAAAACCAACAGGAGCCTGAGGGAACGTATCAGGGACCATGCCTACTGTTATGCAAGGAAACAAGTATATAGTGCCCTGGCTAGGCACACCCTACAGGAAGGAATGGACCATGTTTTTCTCTTCCAAGTGCTCCATGTTCAAGTAGAAAGTATACGATTTGGTGATATTATTAATCTAACTGAACAGGCTGAACTTCGATGGATTTTTAGACTTGGTGCACATAGGGGCAGAGGTCTTAATGAGACTATCTCTCTTAAGCCCCATTTGAAAGCCAGGAAGTTAAGATAGTAATAATGTTTTTCAGGTCCAGCTTAGGTTTCTTTGTTATTAGGTTTTATTCATTCAGAGATTTAGGCACTCATATATATTTTTATGACTTTTCATATTTGGTATATTTGTATTAATAGATATTAGTTTTTTGTTAGGGGTATTTGCTACGTTTTATATATAGATATATATATTTTTAGAAGATCATGACATTGTAAGTATTTTTATGCCTCAGGATGGAGTCATTTGCTCATTCAAGGACTAATAGTTTAATTGAATAATAAGGTAGGAGTGGTTGAAAGAGTATTTAATGCATTCTGATTTTTTTGTAACTATGTCTGATGAAGCGGATACAGCATCCGTGAAAGCGCTCACATCTCTTTGTTATTAAAAGGTTTTTATTTGCGCTTTTGGAACTGCTCATTTTTTATATTGGACTATACTTATACTGGCTGAACTACAGATTGAACTACAGATTGACTGCACTCCTTCTTGCTTGGGTTTTTTGATATATTTATATATATATATATATATATATATATATATATATATATATATATATTCATGCCGCGGTGGTACTGTGGTAGAGTTATTACCTCACAGCAAGAGATTCTCCCATTCGATTCTCGGCTTGGCTTGGGAGTGCCTTCTTTGTGGAGTTTGCATGTCCTCCCCGCACTTGGGTAGCATTTCGAAAGACATGTGTGCGTAAATGGGCCTGCCTTCATTGAAGGTTGGGCGTTGAGCTGGCACCTTGGCATTTCGTAAAAAAAATCTACTGCCAATCATTAGCAGACCGGAGTTCTGCTGTGGTGACCCCTTACCAGGAAAAGCCAAAAGACAAACAACAAATATATATATATATATATATATATATATATATATATATATATATATTTTTTTTTTCTTTTGGGGGAGTGGGAATAAGTTGTCATTTTTTAAATATTTCTAAGAAGAGTAGAGGGGAAAAGTACCATAGGAAATGTATTATTAGGAAGATGGATATAAGGGTGACAGCAGGAGCAGAGACTCCAAAACAAAAGGCAGAGAAAAAGTAGCAGGGGAGATGCTGAAAAAAATGGGGAGGATGAGAGACACAGACAGACAGGGGAAGGATGACTGGTCATGGCCAGGCAGCTGTGCAACTCTTGTAGTCACAATAGGATATGCTACAGGCTACCAGTGTGGTTATCCAGCTATTGGTCCTCCAAGACTATCATCAGGCCTTCCCCCTTCTAAAGTGTGACATATCAGGACCCACCACTGACTCCCCCTGATGGGGATCCTAAACCTCCCATCAGAGAGACACATGACCAGAGGGCACCCAATAGCTCTTTAGGTCATGCCCTTCAGAAAGACTGTTCGCAAAACTGTTGGGGATCAATCAGGGGATGGCAAGGCAGGTGTATGGTGTATTACCTCTATCATATGACATTCATTGCCATAGCTGATGCTACATAAACAGAGATCAACAAAACAAAAAGGAAAAGTTTAAAAAAAGAAGAAGGAGGCAATGATAATGAGGAGAACAAGCGCAAAAGCAGTGTATCAGTAATGTGTGCCACTCTGGGTGGTAGAGCAGTTTATCAGTAATGTGTGCCACACTGGTGGTAGTGCAGTATATCAGTAATGTGTGCCACACTGGGTGGTAGTGCAGTGTATCAGTAATGTGTGCCACATTGGTGGTAGTGCAGTATATCAGTAATGTGTGCCACACTGGTGGTAGTGCAGTATATCAGTAATGTGTGCCACACTGGTGGTAGTGCAGTATATCAATAATGTGTGCCACACTGGTGGTAGTGCAGTATATCGGTAATGTGTGCCACACTGGTGGTAGTGCAGTGTATCAGTAATGTGTGCCACACTGCGTGATAGTGCAATGTATCAGTAATGTCTGCCACACTGGGTGGTAGTGCAGTGTATCAGTAATGTGTGCCACACTGGTGGTAGTGCAGTATATCAATAATGTGTGCCACACTGGTAGTAGTGCAGTATATCAGTAATGTGTGCCACACTGGTGCTAGTGCAGTGTATCAGTAATGTGTGCCACACTGGGTGGTAGTGCAGTGTATCAGTAATGTGTGCCACACTGGGTGGTAGTGCAGTGTATCAATAATGAGTGCCACACTGGTGGTAGTGCAGTATATCAATAATGTGTGCCACACTGGTAGTAGTGCAGTATATCAGTAATGTGTGCCACACTGGTGGTAGTGCAGTGTATCAGTAATGTGTGCCACACTGGTGGTAGTGTAGTATATCAGTAATGTGTGCCACACTGGGTGGTAGTGCAGTGTATCAGTAATGTGTGCCACACTGGGTGGTAGTGCAGTGTATCAATAATGTGTGCCACACTGGGTGGTAGTGCAGTGTATCAGTAATGAGTGCCACACTGGGTGGTAGTGCAGTGTATCAATAATGAGTGCCACACTGGTGGTAGTGCAGTGTATCAGTAATGTGTGCCACACTGGTGGTAGTGCAGTGTATCAGTAATGTGTGCCACACTGGGTGGTAGTGCAGTGTATCAGTAATGTGTGCCACACTGGGTGGTAGTGTAGTGTTTCAGTAATGTGTGCCACACTGATGGCAGTGCAGTATATCAGTAATGTGTGCCACACTGGTGGTAGTGCAGTGCCAGGAGGAGTAAAATGCTGCTAAGTATGCCATGGCAAACTAAAAACAATAGAGAACCTGATACAAAGGTACTACGTCAATATGTATGCCAAAAGGGGAACGATTATATGTCACCTAACAAGTCTCTCCATACGTAGGACATATGAACAGTGAATGATCTGCAAACAGTGTGACAGCAAAGGCCAGTAAAGCTAGGCTGAACAATCCCCTGAGTGTGAATAGACCAGTTCCTAGGAGCTTACCAGCAGGTAGTAGACACAGCCTACTAAACAGTGCCCTGCGGGGCACCATGGAGATAATTTCATGTGTGCACCACCACAAATAAAATAAAATCTTGTACCCACATCTCCCAGCCTGAATTGGGTGCACTCTACTGCCCTCTTCTGAACTGCCATGTTGTTGTTGTCTTTCGGCATTTCCCGGTTAGGGGTCACCATAGGGAAACTCCGGTCTGCTAATGATTGGCAGTAGATTTTCACGGACTTCGAGGTGCCAGCTCGATGTTCAACATTCAATGAAGGCACGCCCATTTACGCATGTCTTTTGAACACCCACCCAACCATGGGGAGGACATGCGGCACTCCCCGCACTCCAGCCGAGTATCGAACGGGAGAACCTCTTGCTGTGAGGCAACAACGCTACTGCTGCACCCATATCCCACGTTTTTCATTGTTTCAAATTTAAAACATATGTGCCATGGGGGGGAGGGGCAGAGAGGGAGAGAGAGAAAGACTTCTTTGAGTTTGTCCCAATCAAAACTGAGTAACAGAAGCCATTATAGCTTTTTTTTTATTTGTTTGACTATTGTTTTTATTGCCTTTTTATAAATAATGGTGTGTTCTGGTAGAAGGAAAGCAAAGCTGCTGCTGTCTCTGTCCTGCTTCTGAGTGTTTCTATGTTGCTTCTGAGTTGCTGTTGCTATTGTCTTAGTTTAGCTGCTGTGGAAGCAAGCCTTTTCTGAAAGGCTGGTACCGATATTGCCCTTGCTGTCTTTCCAGTAAGAAATTGTGTGTGTACGTGTTTTTGTGTGTGTGTGTGTGTGTGTGTGTGTGTGTGTGTGTGTGTGTGTGTGTGTGTGTGTGTGTGTGTGTGTGTGTGCACACGTGCGCAGGTGTGTGCATGTATGCTCAGGTGTGTGCACATTATGTATGTAGTCTAGACTCTATACACTGGACATCTGATCTCTTAAAAGACAATAGAGTACAGTCGGTCAATAATGCCAGCTATTATGGTTTCACCCATCTTACTTTTCAGAAAATAGCACTGCTCTGATTTTTGCCTTATATCTATGTCTTGTTCTTTTGTCCCCATTTGCTAACCAAGTAAACCCACTTTTCAAGGGCAGACCAGGAGCACTGTTCGGTTATGTGAACTGCTCAGAGCAAAGCAGTAAGCAAATGTAGGTGAAAATGATCAAATCCTGTACCCTTGTCTACAGAAAGTAGCTCATTAAGGGCTTAGAGCCTTAACTCTGCACCTACTGCTAGAACTTCATTATCTTGTTTATTATGGTAAATCACTTAGGATTACAGTTTATCAGTGTTGCCAGTTATTAACAGTTTCGTAGCTTGTATTGTTCAGAAAATGTATGACTATGCAACATCTATTGTTCTGTTAACTTAAGTGAATTAGAGCAGTCTGATACTTACGACACTAGCTGTTAAAAAACTACTTCCTGGAGGAAAAATAAAGCATTTGAATCCTTCCATCTCCATTTGCCTACTGTGCAACTTTGAGAAAGTCACCCAGACAGTGCTGATGGGTCTCCCCTGAAGGGCAACATGTTACCCAATGGGTTTATCTGTTTAACCAATAGATAAAAGAAACATTTCAATTTTGTCCCTATTTGGATCTTTTCCCCAACCCCATTATGTTTGGTTGTTTGGCTTTGACCCGAAAAGTTGAGAGGTATTTTTGGTTTGTTGTTTGTAAAATGTGTGGCTTTCTGGCAAGTTGTACTGAACTGTGGATACTAAATAATGAAATGCATGTGAGCTTCAGACTTTTTATTCTTCAGAAAATACTTGCTTATAAAAAGCTTTTTATTCAAGCAATTTTCTAAGTGTAGACGAGAAAAATAAAAACAAATCTGTTCTTAATTTTGGGGGTTTATCTCTGATTGAGAGAGGAGAAGGGAGTTTCAGTAGTTTGTACTGTATGGTTCAGTCACAAGCAAACTGAGATACATTTCTGGGCTCTTGTTAATGAATTTGTTCATTCACTTGATCTAACACATATTTGAGGTATGCAGTCATACAAGTGGCAGTAATTGATGGTTATGTGCATGTATATAAATACTTAGTTACAGTATAAAGGAAGGAATTTATTGTAGTTTGTTCTTTGCGTATAAGCCTTGGTTTCCTTGTTTTCTTGAATGTTGACAGCATGTTTATTATTTGGCTGTGAATAAAATGGACAGTGTAAAGATTTATGAGTTTAATGTTCTTATCTTAACTATGAAAACATTTTTAATTTAACTTGCTTTTTGCCTGCCCATTGGTGTAAACTGCACTGTATTGAGTTACAGCAGCTTGTCTGGTACTTAAAGCAGAAGAGTAAGACAAAGATCTGCTTCCCATAGAGCAGAGTGTGATTCCTTTAGCCTTCATTTGTCTGTGTGACTTTGACCAACTTTCTTCATCAGGCACTGCTCATCGGCTGCATCCGGAAAGGGACACTTTCATCCAGTGGGCTCTTAGCAGATGCCGCATACATTTGTGTTTTGCATTTCTGCACTATTTACATAATTAATTAATACTTTGCACAGCACACTATGTGCTCGACTTTTAAAGTAAAACAAACTGTTTTAAAGTTAAAATGGACCTTTTTAAGTTAAAAATTGACTTTTTTAAATAAATGTTGCATGGCTGAGCACTGTAACCAGCAATGGGCCCTAGACAGCTGTCTGGGTTGCCTAGCACTGGATCTGGCCATGGTTTGAGTACAGGAAATTGCTTCTTAAAGGTTTGAAATTGAATTTCCCTGAAAATATCAAATGGAAGTAAATGAAAAATGTAGATATCAGAGATAAACCTGGAGACTAAGAAGAGGAGATTGGAGTAAGAAAAGTTAAATGGCAAGCAAAAACAGATCAAAGATTGTAAGTATTTGTTTAGAATTTTAAGCCTTATAAATAGTTTAGCAATTTTTCCTAAAATATTCACAAGTAACTTCCTTGAAGATGGGCTGAGAAAAGGACTTTTTAAATGAGGTATTTTGATGCCTTGTTTCACTGGTACTTTGCTTCAGAGAGCTGGGTCTTTTTGTGAAAAGACCCTCACACCAATGATTGTTATAAACAGGGGTGGTTAATTGATGTTAAATTCTCCTGAGGATTCCTTAGGGAGTGGATTGTTTACTGTTTTGGAGTTTTCTTTTCAGAGGGGGCAGTAGCAATCATTTAGATTTTTTGCAGCGAGGTGCATAGGAGATAAGTGGCTTTTCAGTAATGTGCAACTAGTTTAGACTGCAGGTTATAGTGGTGTACAAGGCTGTTAGCAAGTAGGGAAAATCTGGAAATTTTATTCGCAAGTCATTCAGTTTTATAAACAAACTGTAAAAAGTGTAGAGGAAGACATTATTCTAGTTTAGGGAGAAGAAAATTATTGGCCAGTGTTGTGTGGCAGTAAGAAATAGTAGGTGTAATATCCTATAGGACTGTTTTAGTTGCAAGAAGACTTTATGAATATTATTAGTGTGGGTTATAAAACTTAATGTAGAATCAAGGGTTAGGCCTAACTATTTGTACTCTGTTAGGAATAATATGTCCAAGATAATAAGGCCAGGAAATCAATATGTTCTGTGAGGATGAGGGGAGAAAAAAGCATAACACTTTTTCTTTTTTTTCGGTTAATTTTGAGTTTATTTTGTTCAGCCCATTGACTAAGATCAGTTGAGTATACATGCCAGTGGTAGGTGGGGAGACTGACTGTATAACGCTGAGTCTTTTCTTGTTGGTGGACAGTGGTAGCTCCACAGCTGCTTGCTGACTGGGAGTATGATGATCACAAGGAGGATTGTGATAAATCTTAGGTTGTGATGGATCTAAAGAGGGTTGTGATGTATCTAAGGAGGATTGTGATGGATCTAAGGAGGGTTGTGATGGATCTATACAGTAAATATCTACATTAGTCCACAGGCAACAGAGATGTGGAACATCTACTGTGATCAGGGAATACAAAGTATTGGGAAATGAGGAGAATGACTGGATAACTGTAAGACTCTTATTTTACCAAAGTTCCAACGTTTTGGCTGCGGGCAGTGTGAGGTGCAATATGTTTCCTAGTAGGCAGCTCAGATGCAGAGATAAAGACTGTGTTGTTACCCACAAAGTCTGTATCTGTGGATTATATATTGAACACAGTGGATGAGTAGATATGGGGAAGGCTAACTGGATAATTGGTGGGGGGTGAATATGTTGAGCACATGATGGTTGTCCTTTCATGGTCAGAGATAAGGTAGACTACTAAAAGGATGCTTGCTCCAATATATTCCATTCTCATGCAGCCCTGCTGGCCCACTACTGGGACCTGTCCTGTGATGCAGAAGTATAGAATGCATGATACCTTATGGGGTGCAGTCACCAAATGGGTATGTGACCAGTACAGATAATGGTGAACACATTTTGTGCCCACTCACTAACCAAAGCTGTATGTTCACATTTACAAGCAGATAAGTGGTGCTTAAGGAGAGGAAGTACCTTGAGAAGTTCTCCCAGTCTTAGATGGAAGTGCTACTGTAGGCTTTCCATGAGCACAAATGGTGAATACTGACCACAGATAAGACCAACTGGGCCTTGCTTGAATGTGTGTGGCATAAGCTAATGGTTGATATTAATGCAGTTAGGGGCTACAACATGGCAACCCATCACATCTATTGTAGGGTCTATACCACTGCACAGGATATAATGGCCATGGGTGGGATCCACCACTGTAGACCACCCTTGGTGCTACAGATGACCTCCTGTTCCTCATGTGTGGGGAGACTGAAAGTACCCTGATATGGGGCAGAGTCTTGGATGTGGGAGCTAAACTGGATGCACCATCCTGTTTCTCCAGTGGGGATGTACCAGGCCAGCATTTTCTTAAGGCAGTAACACATTTAGTAGCAGTAGTAGAAAACCTGTGCCAGGGGCTCAAGGATGCTCAACACTACCATATCTCCCCTATAGGCAAATCTTGGATACAGGCATGAAGGCATACCCTGCAAGATACATTGTTTACATTCTTATAATAGGTGTCATATGTACAATGATACATCACAGGGTATGGGATTAACACATATCAGTATCGTTTCACACACACACACACACACACACACACACACACACACACACACACACACACACACACACACACACACACACACACACACACACACACACACACACACACACACACACACACACACACACACACACACACACACACACACACACACACACACACACACAAATTTTACAGGTGCTACAGTTATGGGGTCTTCTGCCATGGAATAGGGCCTGCCTGATGTCAGTGCTGCATCAGACAATGACTGTGATTGTGGCTTTACAGTAGCATATTCTGAGAGCACAGTGCCACTGTTGACAACAGTACTGTGGAGGATGGAATACCGCCTGTGTTCACTGACACAGTTCTTTTGCCTGTAGAACCTACCCCCACATCTCCAGAGGCTGTGGAAGGGCAGATCATGCCCAACACTTCTATAAAGGGATCACCCTCATCCCATGCCCATGCACTTGCATTTGGCAGTAGACCCCCCCCCCCCACAGAACATGAGGACAAGTGTTAGGAGCACTGGGCTAGGGGCTTCCACTAACAACAGCTCTTGCTGATTGCCTGAAATAGATATTAAAATGGGCATTACCCAGCTAATGTATGGGGCTGTCTTCCAGGCAGATGCTGCCACTACCATGACAGAGATGATAGGTAATACTGAATGTTCTGTGGGATGACTTACATGCTACTATCACCAAAATGCCTATTGTTTTTTACAGACACATTGATGCCCTCAATGCTGCCATAGGGCAGTCTGCCTCTGCATTCCAGGGTTGGTGCCATTCTATTGGCCATCATTCATCTCCCTCCAATGTGGGCACACCCCACTGGGCAGGTAGGTCAAGGTCAGGTACTGATGCTTCCTCCACACCATCCACTGGTGTCTGCCCATGCAGAAGTGGCTCATAGCACATCAAAGTGGCCAAGGTCTCTTGAAATGCCTTCATCCTTGCTGGCTGGTGTTGGTGCTAGAGCCATTACACAGTAGTGATGCAACTGTGGCTGAGGACATTCACAGTCTGTATCATTGCAAACTTAGGTCTCACAACACCTGTCACAGACATATAAATGTAGTGCAACTACATCTGCAGGAGCTGTAGCCCCTGGAATCCATTCTGAACAAGTAAGCACTACTACTGGACATCCACTCATCTCAAAAAGTACTGCTCCATTTATACACAGTATACCCAGCCGCCACAGTTTCCTATCCATATCATATATTAATTTCCATATGCTTAGTCCCCCCCATCACCACTGTGTCCATTGTTGATTCTTGTTGATGTGCCCCTCCCCACATGTGTTTCTGACAACTGTACCCTGCCTTCACTGCTGTGTTATATGAGTAAGTGATGTCTGCTGCACAGCATGGCCAGTCAATGTGCTGTTCAGCATTGCCTTAATGTAGTATTGTATGCGTCAGTTTCAACCTTTGTTGTGTCTAATTTGGACCATAGCTGTGGACTAGACTCGCCTTCTTTGCCAGTACTACAGTGTATTGTACCTACCTCTGCCTTGCATGGTCTTCTTCTGCAGCTGGTTACTCCAGTGTTTCCTCAGTCAGCACCTCCCTCATGGCTTTGATCCATCTGATCCTCCAACAGCAATCCCTTGTTTTTCTGCCTGCATACCAGCATGTTATGCATAACTGCATAGACAGCAGAAGTGTCTCTTCATCATTCTGAACACACACTCTATCATGTTGCAGGTCTGGGACAATGCAATGTTGTCATGCATCTAAGCCATGTGCTGTGGGCTCATATTGGTGTCATCTGCCAGGGCTCCAGGGCATATCTGCTATCACTAAAAATCCCCGCACAAACTGCTGGTATAGATCAGACATGTGCCAGATGTGAAAATTATGGGAACTGCACAGGTGAAGCACCACACCTCTCAACCTCTTAGTGCAAGAAATTTGGACAAAGCCTGACATAATGGGGAGGAGGGCAAAGGCCCCAAAATAGGGACAGATTTTAAATATTGCTCTTATAAACCTAGACAGTTGCTAAAATAATAGTGTTTGTGTTAATACACATTTTCTGAAGGATTTAAAGTCTGAAACTCAAATGTATGCCCTTATTAAGTGACTTCAATACTCGGATCATCCCAGTGATTTGTCAGAAAACCACAAATTTTATGAGGAACAGACCAAAAAAAATGAGGCAAAAATCTGGACATTCTGCAAAAATCTGGACAGTTGAGAAGTATGTGAAGCTCAGACATATTGTATATAATACCATGTGTGTTACACACCACCTGGAAGTTGATAGAGTGAAAACACTTCTTGTTGATAAGCCATTGTTCATGCAGACCAGGCATGACCTTGATAGTGATGTGAGTACAGCCAATGGCTCCTAAAACCTTAGAGAAATGGGACATTTAGTAGAACACCTGCATAGTGTTGTTTCTCTTTTCTGTTGTCCCTCTGAACCACGTATGATCCACCATTTACAAAAGCATAACATTCAGGAAATGGCTCAGTGTTCATGAGGCTGATGCCCGTGATATGCCCGCCATGTCCTCTTGTGGGTACTGGAAGATCCATGTAGCAAGCATTGTCAAAGCTACACATCTCACAGTGTCCATTGAGATTGGCATTCCATAGGATTTCTTGTGGGGGAAGCACATGTCTAACAGCTGGTGTATGGTGCTTCTGTCTCCATGGTGCACAGTATACCCAGCTCCCCCAATCTGCTATCCATATCACACACCCCTTCCACATACTTAGTCCCCCATCACCACAGTGTCCATTGCTGATTCCTGTTGAGGTGCCAATTACCACATTTGTCTCTATTGTGGAGGTGGTAATATGTTAGGAATAGCTGGATCTTTCTGCAGAGGGGTATGACATGCAACATTGCAATAGCTGTGAGAACAGACTCTAACAGATACTATTTGTCTAATATGACTACTATCCCTGACATCATAGTGCAGTCTCTGTCTCTGTTCACTGAGCATTTTTTATACATTATCAATCTGTCATGTTATTTACCCTAATTTGCATTTGCAACTGGGTTTATTAACATAATGTTTTTCGTTTCATAATATTATGCAGGCATTACTAAATAATACTGACTGTGCAATTTTACCAGCTAGTGAAACTGTGCTACCTGTGTCTCAGAATTGAACCCAGGCTGCATACAGCCAACATGATGTGTTATTTGATTCTAAAGCTCCCCATTATCTTTACTTGTAAAGTTTCACCCACTATGTAAGATGCACTGTAGTTAGGGCATGTGCTATAATACGAAAGTGATGAAGTATCTCATTAATACATGATCATAGTTTCTTTACTGGGGAATATTGCCAAAATATATGCAAAATGTCCACATTTGGATTATTGCATACTGGTTAGAAACTTGGAAAAGAAAGACACTTTCTTGGTGCAAGTTAAATAAGCTTTAAAGTAAAAAAGTGTGTACAAAAGAGTTTATTAAACAGAATGAAAAACTGAGTACTTTTCCTTAGGTCTAAAGGGGCCCTTTTGATACAAGTTAAATAAGCTTTGAAGCAAATCATAAGGTGTGTACAAAACAGTTTATTAAAGGGGGTGGAAAACTGAGTATTTTTCTTTAAGTCTAACCATACTTTGTTACTCTAAATAAAAAAAAAAATATTTATTTATTTATTCTTTGTTAAGCAGGTTTGACCCACTAGGCTAGTAACCACTTTTCAGAGGAGATTCAAAGTGGTACTTATACTACGTGGAGAAATTTGGCCAGGGCACCAGGGAACTTTCGCTACTCGCCATTGTTTTGAGTGAGACCCATTTTGGAGGAGCACTGTCTGTTTACATTTCAAGTGCTGAGGTGGCCCAGAGAAACAGGGAGGCAGATGGAGACAGAAGGAGATGATGGAGTAGTGAAAGAAATGAAGTGAAAGCAAATATTGAGACTGAAGAATGTGTGCAGAATTCTGAGGAAATGTTTCAAAGAAACCTGCTTGATGGGGATAACTCAGCAATTGATGGATGTATAAATACAACACTCTGGTTAGGAGGGTTGCAAGATGATTTACTTAAAGAAATGTGGTGAAGAGTGAGCCAGAAAATGAAGGAGATGTCCTGGGGGGACATTATTGAGACAATACAAAAGGAGGATGCACAGACAATCTGGAAGAATAGCGGTGAGATGGAAAAGAAAACATATGCAGAGAAGGCAAACGTGGAGTAACAGAAAGAAAGGCAGAAGAAAATGAAAAATGAAAGTATGTGGCAAGGATTTAAAGTAAAGAAGACAAAGAAATGGACAGGTATAAAGTGTGTGACAATTTAATAGCTCATTTTAGTATAAAAGCACATGAGGTAAGAGCATTCATTTTTATTATTAATGAGAAATTTTGTGACATTATATTTAAGACTGTTTTTTTTCTTGGAGAATATGAAAAAAGAAAGAGTGTTACCAATGGAATCTTTATGTAATAAAAACATTTAACAGGGAAACAAAAAAGAAGATTCATGTAGAATTTTGAACAGATGTAGAAAGAGAGACTTTGAAATTACATTTGAAAGCTTTATGTGAAGTGGTACTGAGCATTGCAAAAGTTTATGACAAAAGGGGTTTATGGACTGGTGGCAGGGATTGTAATATTGGGTTAAAAATATAAAGAAAAAAAAAAAATAATCATATACCAAGCATAACAATGTGGAGGGAATAAGAGTGCTGTAAAATACTGGTGACAACCAAAACATGTTTGTTTGCTTTTTTGTGGAAAAGAAGGATAAGTAACTGTGAAAAGAGAAAATGTCATATTTGTTGGGAAATTGGATATGATGCAAACATGTGAATTAAAATGTTATATATGTAACAAAATTGGACATTTTGGAGGGATTGCAAAAATGAAAAGAACAGTAAGGAAAAAAGAAAGAAAGAGGATAAAATTAACAAAAAGATGACATTTTAGAAGTAGTAGAAATAGAAGAAAAATTGGATTAGAAAAAAATAATAAAGAGGACATATAAGAAGGTTATGAAATAAGTGATGAAGAAGACATAAACTGGGAGGCAGTAGGGGAAATTATACTGGTAAAAGACAGAGGAAGAAAATGTAAAGGGATAAATACAAAAGAAAAAGGAAAGGAAATGGATCAAATACACAGCTAAAGATTGGGACTCGGTTTAATGGTTAAGGTGTTTGACTCAGAGATATAAGGTACAGTGTTTGATTCTCACCTTTGGGAAGAAAATTGGTTAAGCTTAGAATGGCCTATTAAGAAATCTAGCCATGTATTTATCTATAAATTTCCAAACAATGAATCTAAGGAAAAGGGAAAATTAAAATTTTAGAGTGTTTCTGTAACTGTAAATAGTATTAAGAATATAGTAAGTAGAATAGGAATTTTGCAGTCGTGTAATACATGCAATGTATATGTAATTATATTAGAAGACAGATTATTTAACAAATGAAGAAATATTACAAACAGAGCAACTATGGGGAGGAAAAGTAATCTGGGATTTGGGAAATGGGGGATAGCTGTATTCTGTAGAAATACAGTAAAGATATACAATGTAACATTAGCAAACATGGGAAGGTTAACCATTAATGGAAAGAACAAGTGTACAGAATTATAGACTTGTATGCTTATACTAACTGTAAAGAAAGGAAAGCTGATTTCATCAGATTTTAGATTATGTAGTCATAAATATGAATGTTATAATAATAGGAGACTTTAATTGTGATTTTAAGAGGCAAGCATAAAAAGAAAGGAAGTGATATAAGAAAATGTTAGAAGCTATAAGATGTGGTAAATTTCACCTTTGGGACAAAAATTCATAGACTTACAAAATGGGTATATATAAAACTGAAGTAGATTATTTTATAGTATCAAAAGGTTTAGTTATAGGAGAGTGGGTAGTTGATTTTATGATCCTCTGGCAAGATGGCTAGAGATAAAAGACAACAAGGAATACATTAAAATAGACAAATGAATACAAAGAATAAATGAGAAAGCATGGAATGAAGAAGGAAAAAGATTAGTAATACAGTTATGGAAAGACCATATTACTATGAGAACATTTTTTAAAAATTGTTCTGAATTGTGGATGATATTTTAACAAACATATAAAATTTTTTTTTTTTTACAGTGGCAATATGACATGAGAAAAGTAGAGGAAAAATGTAAAAGAACATATAATGATGCATTGGAAGATTTAGAACATAATGATAGAAAGTACTTTGACAAAGAAAAAGAATTATATGAAAGAAATCAAGACAAAAACACAAGAATTGTTATATAAGCAAAATTACTTTTTACAAAGAAAAAGAGAAGATGTATTGAGTTACTTAAGTAGATTAGTAAAGGAAGATGGTAGTGTAATGAGAGAAATAAAAAATGTAAAAACAGACATAGAAAAAAATCAGAAAAAGGTTATGAATAGTGGTAAAGAAAAAAGAAGGTAGTGAAAAAAAATATGGGACGTAAAAAAGTTAACAGAAAAAGAGAATAAAATGTTGGAAGGGGAGATTTCTTTAAATGAACTAGATAAAGTATTAGTAAATATAAATTCAACTGCAGGCTCTGGTGGAATGCGGTATGAAATGCATAAAAATGTAAGGGATTGGCACAAAACATAATTTCAAAGATTTCAAATGAATGGTTAAATGAAAGTTTTTGTATAAAGAATTAAATAGTGGACTACATAAATCCATATGGAAGAAGGAAGGTAGAAGAGAATTAAAAAAACTGGAGACCAATAATAGTGAATAATAATGATTATACGATCTTTATGAAAATAATACAGAAGAGATTTGAAACTAAAATGGGAAATATGGATGATAGCATATATAGTATAAAGGAGAAGGGTTGTCAAAAATTAGTAATTATAGTTAGAAAAATTGTGGATGCCATTATGAATAGAAAAGAAGACAACAAAAAAAATTGATAGGTGACCTTACTAAGGCATTTGACACAATTGGACGTGAAATCTTATGAAATAAATGTATCAGAAGGTTTAGTTATAGGAGAAGGGGTAGTTGAAACAGGATTTTCGGATCATCTTGCAAAGGATAATAATGAAAAAAGTGAGAAAGTTAGGAAATTTTGTGTGTCACCATATAGTAATAATAAAGCAAAATACTTGCAAATTGCTGGTTAAGCCAAGAGGTACATATGAAGAGTGGTTTAAGGCAGGGATGTCCAATGAGTTGTATACTCTTTTCATTCATTATGAATGTGATAGTATATGAAACAAATTGAAGGGTTAAGAATTTCAGTTATGTTAACATATGCAGATGATATTATAATAATTGCAAAAAAAAATTTGGATAAAAGAAGTAATTTGCACAAATGCGCATTTAGAGATGATAGGGATGACTTTAAATAAAGAGAAAAGTAAAGGTTTAGGCAATGTAGTAATGATTGTGGGTATATATTTTACAATGAATTACATTTCTGTGTTAGGCATAAAATTTGGGAATAAAAATGTAAGTAGAATTTGATGGGAAAAAATAAATGAAATAAAGCAAACATGTCTTTTCTGAAGAACAAAGAAATTATCATTTAGAAAAAAGGCTTATTTGATAAATCCAGTACTGATGGGAAAATATCATACTTAGCAAGTGCATTTATATTACCAACAGAATCTGAAAAGGAATTATTGCACATAATGTATTCATTTATATGGGGCTCTAGATTAAACCCAGTGAAAAGAGTTTAGTATATAAATAAAGAAGAAAAATGTTTAGGGTTAATTAACCCAGTGGTATATGATGCTTCATTAAATTTGTACAAAGTGTTAAAGTGGATGAATGAAAAAGATGAGAGATTAGTAGTAAAACTGTATTAATATAAGTATGGTAAAATTTGGGATATTGTAAAAATAGTAAAAGAAAAAAGTGTATAAATGAAATAAAATGGTACCAAGAAAATATTTGTGAAAAATAAAAATTGATGGTATAGAAAAATATAGAAAAGTATGATATTAGAATGTAACAATAAAGAAGTACTATGTAAAACCACGGGAAAATTTAACAGAAGAAAAAGTAAAACTATAAAAATAAGAAGTAAATGGTGTAATCAGAAAGTAGAATGTCAAGATTTTTGGTGGAGACTAATAGAGAAATTACAAAGGAAATATGCCATATAAAAAGAAAAGTGATATAATATGTTTACATTGTCAAGAAAAAGAAACTATGGAAAAAAGGAAAAAAGTTATAGGGAAAGATATGTAAAGAATATTTTTGAAGATATAAAAGAAGTGGATAAAGTAAATATGGAAATGATTAAATATGGAAATTATAAGAATAGAAGTTAAGAATAGGTTAAAGAAGTAGATAAAAAGATATACGGGTTATATGTTATATGTTGGGTTATATGGAATGAAAGAATAAATGAAATTATGTTTAATGGTAAATGGATGTTAGCAACAATGTTAAGTAAAATCAGATGATGGTTATGGAAAAAGGAGTGGGGATTAATAAGGGTGAAAATTCAGCATGATTTTATAGGCAATTATGATTATGTGTTTGTACATTTGTAAATATTTGTAAATATGTAAATATTTTGTAAATAAGAGTTATTTTTCTATTTAAATAAAGGATTCATACTTGCTAGGATGTACCCATGATTACTTTGGTGTGAGTACATGCATATGTCCCATTGTTAGTGCAGTGGCAGCTGGGAGGATGGTGCACAATAAGAAACAATATCTGGAGATGAATGCTAGCTCTAAAGTCGAAGTGGATAATGGTTTAGAGGATTCAGAAATCAGTTTTCAAAGTGAGTTATTGGAGTCAATGAAAAATGTAGACAAAGAATAATGCATTGTTACAACCCTCCAGATGGGTGGGTTGTGGGATGATATACTGCACAAAATTATTGCCCAAAGTGAGCCAGAAAATCATGTCTCATGGGAAGACACAATGGAGAAAACTCAGAGAGAAGAAGTGGACAGTATTCTTAATAAAGATGGATCACCCTAAAGAAGCAGAGGCAGTTGCCAGGCAGAGCAGAGAGTAAAATGAGAAAAAAAGAAGACAATACTAAAAGAAGGTTTGTTGTAAAGTTTCAAAGTAAAAGGAGCATTGAGATGGATAGATACGAGGTTCAACTCCTTCTTTATTAATTCCATAGCAGAACTCACCAAGACCTTCCCAAACAACAACTCCTCCCCCCCTCCTCAAACCCTCTCTTCCACCATCCATTCCTTTCTCATCTCCCATCTTTCACCTCAAACCCATTTCCACCTCATATATAACTAAACTCCTCTCTAAGCTTAAGCCAGGCTCCAATGCCCCTGACAACATCTCCTCACTCTTTCTAAAACTCACAGCAGATGGCATCGCCATCCACATTAGCATTCTCATTAACAGATCCATACAGGAATCGTATGTTCCTAAACTGTGGTGTGCAGCCTTCATCCAATCCCTCCAAAAGGAGGCAGGAATAATAGTATCTCCAAATTCTGGCCAATAGCCATTCTCTCACCTATTTCAAAAATACTTGAGAAATGCATCCACCTCCAACTCATGCCATTCCTTACAAATAATCAACTCCTCACTCCAATGCAACACAGATTTCATCTGGGCCATAGCACAATAACTGCCTCCTCTCTTTCCTAGACATAGTAAACCATGCCCGTGACTCTGGAGAACTTGTATCCACAGTCCTCCTTGACCTCTCCAAGGCTTTTGATACTGTCTCCCATTCCCATCTCCTAAACCACCTTGCTAATGTTAATCTCTCACACAACACCCTTGCCTGGTTCAGCAGCTACCTCTCTGACTGATCTCAGGCCATAAAATGGAAAACTGGCACCTCAACCTTCCTCCCAACCCCAACCGGTGTCCCCCAAGGATCTCTACTTGGCCCAATGCTATTTAATATCTTTATTAATGACTTTCACACAGCTATTCCTAACACCAAGATAGTCCAATATGCAGATGACTCAACTCTAGTCTACTCTGCTTCTAACCTCTAAGTACTCCAAACAAAAACCCAAACTGCTTTCTCCACCACTGAGAACTGGATGCTTCAAAATCACCTCTCTCTAAATGCCAACAAATCTAAAATTCTACTATTCTCTCCCTCTAAATCTCACCCTCTTGACAAAACCTCCTTCAACATTATCAGCCATACCAACTCCACTATTGAAGTTATTCCTTTTGCTAAACATCTTGGGGTCACTATTGATGAGCATCTCAAATTCGACACCCATATTCAGCTAAACATTAAGAAAACCCATCAGAAACTTGGCATGCTATACAACAACTCCCATTTTCTATCCCCTTCCACAAGACAGACCCTCGCCACTACCTACTTACTACAATCTCTGATGTATGGTGCCCCTCTACTAATCAACCTATCTTTCTCTATCTTCTCTAAACTGGAATCCTGTTACAACAAAATCTCAAAGTTTGCCACCAAGTCCAAGTACTCTATCCACTACTGCATACCTCTCTACCTACTGCAATGGCTAGAACTTCCCAACTACCTGGACTACCTCCAAATCACTATAGCCCACAAACTCATTTTAAACCCACTAAGTGTCCTGCACTAACTAATATCTTACCACTATATACCCCTCACATAACTCTAAGATCTACTCACCAAAATCTCATTTCTGTATACAAACCAAACCGTCCCTCAGGTCAACTTCTCCTATCCTTTCCTTAGCCAAAAAATGGAACTCTCTTCCTCCCTCTCTAAGGATTTCTCAAAACTTTGATCACTTCAAAACCCAGCTCCAGTCCTACCTCTCCAATAACAGGAAATGCACTTGCACTCTACCTACCTAATCCTGCCTAATACATGAATGTATACATATACATAAACTACCTTCCACCTTACCCAATAGGAGTTCAATCATATTTACTGTTTTCTTACAAATGTTTCTTTCATAGCATTCTCAGAAGATTTAAAACCTCAGTATAATGGTGACTCTGTATTATTGACCTCTAATTGTATTTACATGTAAATATGCACTGTATACTGTGGTGGTGCCGTGGTAGCTTTGTCGCCTCACAGTAAGATGTCCTGTTCGATTCTCAGCTAAAACGTCTTCTGTGTGGAGACATGCGTGAATGGGCATACCTTCGTTGAAGGTTGTGCATCAGGGCCGGCAACTCGGCACGTAAAAGTCTACTGCCAATCATTAGCGGACCGGAGTTCCGCTGTGGCGACCCCTAACCGGGAAAAGCCGAAAGACACAACATACCATACTATGTTGATATTCTACTGTGCTTATGTTTTACTACATAATTTTTACTAATTGTTTAAGTGTTACTATGTCTGCTATGTATTGTGGAGCTTTTCTCCCTGGGCCTCCACTGAAAACGGGTTCCTTGAGCCCAGTGGACCTCCCCGGTCATCAAACTGAAAATAAATAAACAATAAATAAATGCGGTAAGAGCCATTATTTTGATAAAGAGCCATTTTATGACATTATTTTTGAGACTACACAAAGCATGAAAACATTTTTATGTGAATACAAGCAAAGAAAAAAAATGACAATCCATGGAATTAAAATGTAGTTAAAGCTTTTTTTCAATGAAACAAAAAAGAAAATGTGCATACAAGTTTTGACAGAAGTTGAAAGAGAGACTTTAAAAAACATTTGTAAAGAAGTGATGGGCATTTCCAAAGTTTTTGATAATAGGGGATTATGGACTGAGGGATGGGACTATAATGTTGCTTTGAAAATGGAAAATGAACAAAAATGATATATACATCAGGCATTATAAATGTTGAAGGTAATAAAGCTGTGGGAAAATATTTGGTACAACCCAGAACATTTTTTTAATTAATTAATTTAATTAATTAATTTAATTTTTTAATTAATTTATTTATTGGCAAAGAATAACACTTGGTAAATAATTGGGATAAAGAATGCTACATGTGTGAGAAAACGGGGCACGAGAAAAGAAACTGAACTTGAATGTAATAAATGTAAAATAATTGGACATGCATGGCTGGAGTGTAAAGAAATAAAATGAAACATTGAAAATAAGGTGCAAGATAGAGAACAAAATTAAGAAATAAAAGTAATAATGGAGAATAATTCAGAAAAAAGAAAAAATGTTAATGAAAGAAGAGGAAGACAATGAGATAGAAATAGATTCAAAAGTTAGATGAAGACAAAAGTTGGAAAGTAGTAAAAAGTAAAAAGAATTCCATTGGTAAAAATGTAAGAGATAAAACAAGAACATTTAAAAGTATTAATGCAAAAGAGAAAAAGGAAGGAAATGGATAAATAACATATTTATAAAACAACAGAATAAGAAAAGGATGATTTCCTGTAAATTAAGGAATAGGGAAACTAACAATTTAAGTATTCTTTCTGTGAATGTCAATAGTATAAATATAATTAGAAGGATAACAGTCCTAGAATGGATAAAAATGTAATGGAGACATAATTATTTTAGAAGATACAAGATTCTCAACAAAAGAAGAAAGATTACAATCATAAAAAAATATGGAATAGAAAGATATTATGGAATTTTGGCAATGAGTACTGCTCTAGATTAGCAATTTCATGTAGAAAAATAGTGAAAATTCTAGGTATAGCATTAGTTAAGATGGGGAGACTTACTATTGTAGATTTAAGATGGCAGGAAAAAGTTTATAGACTTATAGCTATATATGCATATGTCACATATAAAGAAAAGAAAAACACATTTCAACAGTTGCTAGATGATGTAGTAGTAGTAAACATGAATATTATAATAACAGGAGATTTTTGTGTTGATTTAAGGAAAATAAGAAGAATGAAAAAGATAAGAAAGTGAGAGAAGATATGAAATGTAAATTGAAAATACAGACTAGAGAAGTATGGACGTATAGAAGAGGCATGTTCAAATCTGAAATTGATTATTTTATAATGTCTGAAAGCATAAATATAATAGAATGAGATCCACTTGTAAAATGATTTACAGATCTTCTGGCTATATGGGTAGAAATAAAAATAAGAATACATTAAAGTATCTAATGGTATAAAATAAATGAAAAAGAGTGGAATGAAAAAGGAAAGAAGATAATACAATTATGTAGAAATCATATTACTATGACTGAATTTTACAATAATTGGTCAGAATGGTGGATTATTTTTAAAAGCAAATATAAAAGATGTGTTTTACAATGGCACCATAAGATAAAAAATATGGGAAAACAAGAATGTACTAAAATATATGAAGACATGTTTGAAGACAGTTTACTATCATTTATTCGAATGGAAAAACATTTTCCGTTCAAATAAACAAATGGTAATACCGAAAGTAAAAAAAATAATTTTCACAATGTCGAACTAAATGCTTGACACATTTGACTCGACATTGTTGTTGAAACCACCACATAATAGCCATATAGGAGCTGATGTAAATCAAACTTCTATACAGCTATCACATTTTTGCAGGCATGTGGGGGGTTGCGCCCCACCACACCCCCCTACTTATATATTCTAACTCCAAGATCGCACTACAGTGGGGATGTGGATGAATTTCCACTCCCGACTGTACTGCAATCTCTGTACAGATAGTCGACTTCCACTTATGCAAATGCAGTTGTGCATTCGCATAAGTGGAGTCGACTATCTGGTGCAAAACTGCTTGTGCGTTTGACATTCTGTTTTTCGGCACATAGCAGCTGATAGAATATCGTTTGCACAAACAATAGTAAACCTTTGAAAACTTAGAAAGAAACAAGAAAAAATACCATGATAAAGAGAAAGAATTATGCAAAAGAAACTATGAGAAAATTAAAGAATCTTTATATAAGTAAAGGTATTTGTTACAAGGTAAAGAGGAAGAAGTATCAGCTTATTTAAGTAAAATAGTAAAAGAGAAGATCAGTGTAATGTGATAAATGAAGGATAAACAAGGAAAAATAAAAAGAAGTCAGCTTCAGATTATGGAAATTGTTATAAAGTATGTAGAAGAAATGTTTAAGATGACAAGGAGAGAGTATAAATATGTGGATTATTTTTTTTTTCAGAACAAATGCATAAGGAAGTTGAAAAAGAAATGATTTTGTACAAATTAAACAAAGTATTTAAATATTTAAATACAGATTCAGCTGCAGGTCCAGATGGCATTTGATTTGAAATGCCTAAAAACTTAGAAGAATGGCAAAAAATATTTGTTACAGGTCTTAAATAAATGGTTAAATGATAGTTTTAAGCATAAGACAGTATGTAGTGGGGTATTAAAGTTTATATCTAGTCTGCAAAGCTATGGAGAGGATCATAATGGAGCTCATAAACAAAGATATAGGGGACTTGCAGACATTGGACCCGACCCAGTTTGGCTTCGTCAAGGGCAGATCATGCCTTTTGAACTTGGTCAACTTCTTCAAAACAGTCACCAAGGCCATTGATGAGGGATAGGCAGTCCATACAGCCTACCGTGACCTTGCAAAGGCCTTCGACACAATACCCCACTCGGGTATTGTAGAAAAACTTACCAGCTTAAATGTAAACCCATATGTCACAAGATGGGTTGCAAACTGGCTTAAGGACAGAACCCACAGGGTTAGAGTTGCTGGCGCTATGTCAGACTCCAAGCCGGTCACATGTGGTGTCCCACAGGGCTCGGTCCTTGGCCCCCAATTGTTCGGCATCTACTTCTCAGAAGTACAGGCCAACATGGGAGGACTTTGGCTGACAAAGTTTGCAGATGACTGCAAACTGGGCGCCATAGTGGAAAGTGCATCAGACACGGATATCCTTCAGAAGGGACTCACGGAAACAGATAGCTGGTGCCAGAGCCATGGCCTGAAGTTAAACGCCAAAAAATGTATAGTCATACCCTTCGGGAAAAACAAGGTAACCCCAAGCTACCATATAGGTGGCAATCCACTAAGCACAGAAGAGGTTATCAGGGACCTGGGGACCCAGGTTGACAGTGGCCTTTCTTTTGACACTCACATTGCTAAAGTGGTTAGAAAGACCTTCTACATTGCCCACCTGATCATGAAGGGATTCACATCCAGATCTAGTGAGGTCATTGTTCCCTGTACTCTTCACTTATCAGACCAATGATCGAGTACAATGCCCCATTCGGGATGTATCTCACCCGACATCTGCAGCAATTGGAGAGACCCCAAAAGTTCCTCACCAAAAGGATAAAGGGATTCCAAAATCTGTCATATGCTGCCAGATTGAAGAAACTCCAGCTCTATTCAGTTGCATACCGTCTGCTCAGAGGTGACATGTGCCTGACATACAAGGCCATGTCCAACCCGGAATTAATGGACATGCTCCACCTCAAAAATCCAAATCCACCAAAACCACTAGAGCAAGCGACTTAAACCTTAGCACGGATATAAATAGGGCGTGCTGGAGGGATAGATTTATCACTCAGAGACTCCTATGCTGTGGAATAAAATCCCGATCCATGTGAGGCAGAGCACCTCGCTGGCTCTGTTCAAGAGAAATCTTGACCTGTGGATGGGAGATCGTAGGTTTATCCCAGGAATCATCTCTGTGTCACTGCTGGACAGAGGCACAACAAACTAATGGGCACAGTATTTTTTCATATAAGGGGTGGCGTAAGCCACAAACATTTGGGCTAGGCTTATAAATGCCTTAGGGCAGATAGCCTAGTATAAACCTATGAACCTATGAACCTATGAACCTATATGGGAGAAAGTAGAAAAAGAAGACAAAGAATTGTAGGCAAATAATGTTAAATAATACAGATTACATGATATTTACGAAAATAATGCAAAAAGATAAAAATAAGATGGAATACATTATGGAAGAATGTTTATATGGTATAAATGGTAAAAGATGTCAAGAATGAATAATACAGATTACATGATATTGTGAAAATAATGCAAAAGATGAAATTAAAATAGAATACATTATGGAAGAAAGTTTGCATGGCATAAATGGAAAAGGATGTCAAGAATTATTAATGATAAGAAATGGTTGATGATATTCTAGAAAGAAAAGAGAGTTTAAAACTGAGTGTAGGTGATGTTAATAAAGTATTTGATTAAAATGAACATAAAATATTATGGTACATAACTAAATGAAATAGTATTTTTACCTAGCAGAAATTCTGCATTTATTACGATAATATGACTTTATATGTTTGTTGCGCTAAAGTTGATATTAAAGCTCTTAAGTGATTTGGCATGCATCTTTTTTTAGTCATGTACATGGCAGGAGCAAAGCGTACTGAAAGGAATCCAAAATGTACAGCCTGTCATAATGATAGCCAGTTCAACTTATTTCAGTTGCTTCACTTTCGCAAATGACAGAAGGATCTAGTAACTGTAAACATCCTTTGTGTCAGGGCACCTTTGCTTCCTTTTTTTCAGAGTAACTTAATGCAGCTCAGAATTCTTCCTTCAGTAATTCAATCCCCCAGAGATGCAAGACAACCCTGGGCTATGAGAAGGAGGCATAAGACATGTTATCTATACAGCTGCCCTTCATTAGCTCAATTGCACTGCATAAGAATGCTTTCCAAGTTTGAGAAACATTCTTTTGAGGCATGAATAAAAAAAAGACAATTTTAACAAAAATGAGAATAAGTTTAATTGTATATACCATGCACTGCAAAAATAATTAGCATATACACATGTACATTTGCACGCGCGCGCACACACACACACACACACACACACACACACACACACACACACACACACACACACACACACACATATTTAATGATTTACCTGCTTTGTTGTTCTAATGATGAAAAAAAGGCAGTCTGTGTCTTTCACCTCATTTATATGTTTATAGCCATTTCAAGGTGAAAAAGTATACTATATAGGTTAATAAATACAGCAGCAGCACCAGAAGGTTTCAAGATGACACAGGAATGACAATAGCTGATGTGCTTTAATAAGCATGATGTTGTAAAGCAACAGATAAGAGGGCTAAACAAATAAATCATGCTATTACATAGGTGACTGTGGAATAAGGGTTTATGACAATTAGAGAGCAGTGCTGGAGTAAAATCTGTTTTCAGAACTGTTTTTAATCAGAACCTATAATGAATTTAACAATTTTCAAGCCATAGACATGCTGTAGGTGGATTGGACACTCTAAATTGGCCCTAGGTCTGAGTGCGTGCATATGTGTGCCGTCTGTGGAAGGTTGGGCACCGGGCTGGCAACTCGACACTGTAAAACTCCACTGCCAGTCAAGAGGGGACAGGTGATCCGCTGTGGTGACCACTAACTGGGAAAAGCCGAAAGAAGAAGACAGGTGCTTTTCCCCTCTGTGAGTGTTCCTGAAGCACCAAATACCATTGCAGCATACCTCTCAGCTGCTCTCTTTTTGTGGAGAGCTCCAATTTACATCTTAAATGCAGCAGCGGCTCTGCTACTCCACTTTTAGTAATGACAGCTCTACTTTCTGCAGTCACACTGGTTCAGTCCCAGCATGGCACTGAATCAATGAGAAACTGGCTTCCTGGATCATGTCATCAGGAAAGCAGTCCAATTGGCCAGCACTGTGGTATAGAGGAATAAAGCCTTGACCATGACCCAGGTTACCTTGGTTCGATTAGAAGCACAGGTATCTGAGGCATCGACAAGAAAGATTAGATGTTCACAGGGAGGGCAGGTGGTGCCTGGGCGTTCCCTTTAATGATTCCTAGTGGAGGCTGGGGTTGCTAATATAAAGCAGCATAGTCAAAAGCAGAGAAAGGGTGGAAAACATGGATGAGCTGCTGTGGAGGCAGGGTAAAGTGCTGTATGCCCCCGTCTTGTACCTGTCCCTTTAATGCCACCTTACAATCCACAGAGGAAGCGGGAGAAAGGGGAGAAGGCTATATAGAGTAAAAATAACCCCCCAGGCTGATGGTGATAGTTAGGCCCCCTCTGGACACCCTCAATCTCCTCAAGCAACCCCAGCACCGAATTTGTATAAGACCAAGGGAGTAAAGAGTGCTAGAATATCCATTGATGGACAGTGGCACAGGGAAGAAATGTCACAGGATGAAGCAGGGTTGTGAAAAAGAATTCCAAAAATACTATTTACACTGCTGCCTAGAGTTTCTGAATGAACATTTGTAAGCTATGGTTCAAATCTGTGGCACTGATTGCTAATCCGGGTAGCTGTGGTTTATTTTGGTATGACTTCAATTCAAGGACAAGATTTTTTCTTCTAAAAGGTAAGACATATAACATAACTTTAGCTGTATTCAGATGTGGGCATAGCCATTCTCAAAATTCTGCATATATGTAGCATCTTCCCGGCTTACAGGTTAATTAGAAGATGTCTGAGCCATGGGCAGATCTTGTTTACAGGAACACGGGTGGGGGGATTCAAAAGAGGTTATATATACAGGGACACGACAGGGCTGTAGTTATTTACAGTTTGCAAACCAACTCACATAAGGATACTAGGCAAGTGAGTTACTAAATCAAATAACACTGTAGGTGCAAAACATGATTGTAGCTAGTACGAGATAATCAGTGTGTATGTATGCAGACATGTTTCACCTTGGCAGCCAGATTACAGTTCAAGTCACAGACTAAAGAAATAATAGTTCTAAAATAAAAATATATAGTATTATGAGTCTTAAAAAGCAATATAGCTTCTACAAACACGTTGCTCCAGGCCACCCAGCCTCAAAATGTTCATAGAAAAAACACTAAGGTTGTCATACTGGTCCAGTATAAGATGTATTCCTAGGTTGTGCTGATATAGTTGCAGAGAATTTAGGGGCACATATACAACCAGAAAGTCAATTCCCTGATGTCTTCAGGTAGCAGTATCGGGAAGGAGCTTGTTTTATATATATATATATATATATATATATATATATATATATATATAGTTCCCCCACTTTTTGTTGAATATCATTTCTTTGACAAAAGCAGGGGGTGTGGCTTAGTGGGATTGCAGGGATGAGAGTGTTTGTGCATTTGTATGTGAGTTAGGGTTAGGGTGGGGGAATGAGTGAAGGAAAGGTATTGTGTGCAGGTTTGTGTATTTTAGAGTTAGGGGACAGATATAGTGTTGTTTGTGTTTTTGTGAATGTTTGTATGTCCAAGTGTGTATTGTCTAGTGGTATTGTTACAGGAAGATTTTTTATGAAGGTAACATGTAGGGTTAGGACTGAGTGAAGGGGCAGCTTTAGGCTTAGAGTTAGCATCCATTACTAAAGTGGTGCAGGGGAGTAGAGGTATGCATTGCAGAATTACCCTTGGACACGTATTTTATCAGAAACCCGGGTTTAGTAATTAGTAGTATTTAATAATTTGTTCTGTTTCAGAAATGTATGAATGTATAGCTTAAGGCTATGTATATCTTATGTGGGTCTGTAAATACAATCCACCTATATGCATTTTGTTTATACAAGGTTTGTGCTTTTGGATACACACACACACACACACACACACACACACACACACACACACACACACACACTGTAGAGAAAACATACTCAGCAGTTCAGATCTGAGTTAGCATCTTATCTGCTGATTAAGCTACATGCCTATGTTCATAAGAAATCAGGGAATATGAAAGAAAAATAATGTCTGGGACTTGAAACCAGGGCCTCCCACATTCTCTATGGTAGTCACTGTCTCTGGACTAACAGGGAGCCTCTGAACTGTTAGCTACTAAGTTTACTTTCCCTTTCCCTTTAAGCTGAGTCACTATTAACAAATACCCAGGAGTAAAATAAAAGGGTGTCACTTATGGTAAGCAGGAGTAGTATTCCAAACTCCCAAACCACACCACTCTCTTCCAGTCTAGATCAATTTTAGGTTCAACACCGCCCATCTTGAAAAATGCTGGTCAATCCCAACTGCTAGCATAGATATCTAGGCATATGCATTCACAAAAGGTTCAGTGTAGAATTTATTAGTTGCATCTGAGAAAGCATTCCAGATTGATTTGTATATGTGTCCATAGAAGTTTTCAGAAGGATTTAGAAATTGGGGAGGAGCTGAACACACTACACTACTGACAACTCCAGTCTGCTATCCCAAGAAAACACTGCAAATTCAGGCAATTTCACAATACCATAGTAATGATAATTATGAATGGAAAATAATCCAGATACTATTTTCGGATCATGATATTCATAGCAGTTAGTATCACTGTGTCTTGCTGGTTGCAATAATATCCAACCACAATATTGTTAACTTTTGTAGAAAAATGCTATGTAGACATTTGGAGCCACTGAATCAAACTTTAGTAATTTGGTTCTAAAATGACAGACCTTAGAACACATTTTATAAAAATCTGCAAGCACAAAACGGAACATTGGTTAATGAAATCCAAACACACAGAAGGTGAGAAGAAATAGTGAGTACACTTAATCAATCATTCAAGAGTTCATTAAAATGGTAAGTGAAATGATTCCTGGACCATGTTTAGACATGAATAGCACCAAAGACAAATGGATAGATTATGCAAAATGAGAATCTTTTGCAGTGAATTATGATAAAACATTGTAACAAAGACATTGCTATCATGAGAATTTAAAGATGAATTAAAAATATAAAATATTTGTAGTGTAAGGAGCTTCAGGATTACTCTCCAATATTGAGAAAAAGATAAATTTGTTCACAGTTTCTCGAGCAAAAGACCTGATTATAACACTGCCTAATGTGCTTAACAATTGTTAAATACCCTCCCCAAACACTGTTATGATCAGTTCTCATGCTAAGGGTAGCAGTGGACAGTGCCATCCGGTAAAAGACCATGGTAAAAGTTAAAACCACCTAATTTCTGCCTGTTGTCTATGCCTCTTAACTGTCTCTTAGTTTTTGCTCTGTTCCTCATAGATTTTTCAGATTTTTTAGTAAATCATCGAGGATTACAGTCAGTCAATTATTCCCAATACTGGAGTTTCATACTTCTTACTGCTCAGAAAATGCATATTGATGCAAAACCTATTATTTTATTAACTTCTTAAGCAAAGTCCATCCACCTTCCTTACTCATGTCTGCTAGCCCTAATGGGGATCCTAACTCTACCCATACCCCAACCCTAATCCTAAACCTAACCCTACACATTACTTTACTAAAAACCTTTTCCCTAACAGTACCACTACGAAAATGACACTCAGCCTCAGGTTTATAGCGGAGGTTTATGGATTCATTTATTTATTTGACATTTGTTAACCTGGTTAGTCTGATTGTGTAGAAACCTGATTGTGGAGAAAAGCTCCAGTAGTAGTAAGACATAAGTACAATAAAAAAAACAACAAGTGGTACAATAAAAAAATAACAAGCGGTACAATAAAAAAAAAACAAGCGGTACAATAAAAGAAAACAAGTGGTACAATAAAAAATACAAGCAGTTCAATCACAAAGTCAGTTTTTAAAAGTATAAAAATAAGACATAGAAGTGTCAAATAATAACTCAATATTGTCAAAAAGTTAGACAAATTTGCAAAATTAAATAGGGTAGAACAAGATTACAAACAGTTCTTGTATAAGCATGCATACATAAGCCTAAAATAAAAGAACAAAAGAGAAGATAGTAGAAAAATGGAAGAGTGTAGCCAGTTTATATTAAAAGAGGAAAGAAGATGAGGTTTAGAATGAGGAGGAAAAACTTTCAGGAAGTAAATCGGTGAGGAAAATAACAGTGGTAACAGCTAGGAGGGAAACAGATTATTAGAGGGCCGTAATTATGTTGGGTCATTACAAAAACATGACCATGCTTTGTGCAGGCTATCTTTTAGAGCAGTTTTGAAGGAGTCAGGATTAGAGATAGAGCTGACATTTAGAGGTAATTTATTCCAAGCTGTAGCTTCAGATTGACTATAAAGTAGTTTGACAATATTAGTATTGGGTTTATAGACTTGCAGCTGGTATTGCTGAGAGATGCGGAGTACACGGTTGGGAATGTAAGGCTGGATGAGGGTAGAAAGAGAAGGGCAAGATGATGGTTTATGTAAGACTGAGTGAGCCAGGAGAAGCTGAGGAAGTAGCATTTGGTGATGGAATTCAAGCCAAATGAAGGCATTTTAGGGCTATACAGTGATAAACGTGATAAGATTTGTTGGAAGCAAATTTTGCAAATTTTGTTGTATGTAAGTTCTAATTTAGTCATGAGATTAGATTGGAGGAATGTGAGTACAGGGGCATAGTAGAGTAGTGTGAGGAGTAGGAAGGCTTGTGCAAGGGAGAGCCTGGAAGCATTTGTCAGGAATATTTTGTGTCTGTATAAGAGGCTTAGTTTTTTATGTGATTTTTTTTAATGCATTGCTGAATATGGAGCTCAAACTTTAGTTGGTCATCAATTATGACACCTAGGAGTTTAGTGTGAGGTTCGGTTGAGATGATTGTGTTGTTCAGGGAGGAAACAGGGAAGAAATCTTTGTGGTGTTGAAGAGGTTTAGGCAGGAATAAGAGAAGTTTAGTTTTCTTGGGGTTCACTATTAGTTGGTTGGAACTAAGCCACCTTTCAATAGAATGAAGACTCTTAAGTGAGGATGTGAAGGTGAGTGATGTCACTGGAGCAGGAGATGATTGTAGAATCATGAGCATATTGAATAACAATAGAGAGTAGGCAAGAAGCAAGGAGGTTATTGATAATGATGTCAAAATGTAGGGGTCCGAGGATGGAGCCTTGGGGCACCCCAGTTTTTACAGGTAGAAAGGTAGAGTGGTTAGACTGCTATTTCAGAACCTGGAATCTATTTGAGAGGTAGTTGAAGAACCAGGAGAGAGCAGAGTTTAAGAGATTTAGTGAAGCTAGATTGGATAGGAGTAAACTATGGGAGACAGTGTCGAAGGCTTTGGATAAATTGAAAAAAAAGCAGAAGACTAGTTTGTTATTATCACAGGATTTAGCTATAGTGTTTGTGAAGGATGTTGGAGCAGTAGTAGTACTATGTTTAGGAAGAAGGCCATGCTGTGAGGGGGTTAGAAGGTTTTCATTTTGAAGGTGATCCAGGAGTTGTTTATAAATGCACTTTTCTAGGATGTGTGACAGGGGAGATAGGAAATTAGAAGGGTCAGTTATGCTGCTGATGTTATGTATGAGTATGACATAACATTTTTTTTCATATGTCGGGAACAATATTTTCCTTAATGGACCTTTTGAGTAATATGGAAATAGGGACAGTGATAGAATTAGCAGCGATTTTTAGGAATTGTGGAGGTAAGCTGTTAACTGATGGAGAGCATTTTTTAACTTTAGAAAGAAGGGACTTGACATAGGATGAGGGGACAGGTTTAAGAGAAATGATGGTGGATTGGATAGAAATAGGGGGTGAGGAGTCAGTGGTAGCATTATTTTTAGTAAGGTTATGAATAGAATTAATGAAGAAGGAATTTAGGAATGTGGCAGTATCTGTGGAGGAGATATTTGAGCAGGGGTTGGGGGATGATGGGCACCTGGGATGTAGCAACCTATTAACAGATTTCTGGAATTTTTGGGAATTGGAGTGTGGATTATTGAAGTGCTTATGGAAAAGGTTTTGTTTATCTAAGATGATTTTTTTGGTTAGGTTACGTAACTCTCTGTAAGTTAGACGATCAGTGGAAGATTTGGATTTATTCCATTTTTTCCATGCACCATCTTGCTGATTCATAAGGGTTTGGGTGTCTTGTGTTAGCCAGAGGACAGTTTTGATCCTTAATTTTCTAATGGGTGTCAGGGAGATGCGCTTGTCAAGAAATATTTTATTAAATGCCAGAACTGCTTCCTCTAGGGGGTGATTGTGGAGAAAGGACCAGTTATATGAAGATAGAAGGTGGTTGAAGGTATCAGCACTAAAATCTGAGAGTTTACTGCAGTCTCTATATTGTTGGGGGTTGTGTATGTAGGGACAGTGTCTAATCATACAGGTGGGATGGTGATCACTAAGGGCATTGGGTAGAGTAGGTGGGTTATGATAGAGGTTAGGGTTGGAGGTGAGGGCCCAGTCTAACGTGGATGTGGAGTTGGTGTGTTTGTTTAGATGAGTAGGGTTAGAGATTAGCTGGGTGAAGACAAAGAGGCTAATGGTGGAGTAAGAGAAATTGGTATTAAGGGAGTTCCAGTCAATGTTAACATCACCCAAAATGATTGTTTTATAGGAGATGGTTTGAGAGATCCAAGAGAGGAAGAGTTCAAGGACTGGGATGTTGTTACCTGGAGGGATATAAATTGAAATAATGGCAAATTCCTTGTATGTATTTATTTGACAGATAGCAATGAGAAATCCAGCTGGAAGAAAATCTGAAATTGAGAAAGAGAAAGGTTGGAGGGTGAGCTGATTAGATTAGAGAATGGCAACACCACCACCTTTCTTTATATACCAGCCCTGTTGGATGATGTTGTAGCTTGGTGGGAGAATTTCATTGTCAGATATATGAGGCTTAAGCCAAGTTTCAGAGAGACATAAAATGTCAGGGGTGTACTGGGACAGCCAAGTGTGGAGAGGTGAGATTTTGTTCATGATAATTTGGACGTTCATAGATATGATAGATAGATGTTTGGTAGGTGTGCATGCAAGACTTTGGGAAGATGAATTAGGGGTAGCATTTTGGGGGTGTAGGAGGTAGCCTGGGAGAAAGGAGCTGTGAGTTGGTCCAAGGTTTGGATGAATGCCACCTGATAATACCACGTTTAAGAGGAGTAGTCTGAGGGAAGGGAAGTTGTTGTTAAGGAGGTAGTTTTCAGATTCAGTTTTTAGGGAGGTTGGTGGCAGAGGGAATAACTTAATTTTAAATAAGATGGAGTTAGAGTAAAGAAAAAGAGATGGGGATATTGGAAAAGAGTGGATGGTAGAGGGAGAAATTGGGGGATTGGTAATAGTTGGTGAAAAGAATCTAACTGGGAGAGAGTATTGATAGGAAGTAGCAGTGGAGGTTAGAAAGAGAATGGGGTGGAAAGATAATAAGTAAGAAACAGTTTGAGAAATTTGTTGTTGGAGTGAGCATGGTATGGAAGTTTTAGTGAGTGGGGAAAAAGCGGTAAGTAGTCACAGGTGGTAGAGGGGAATGTAGACTTTGAGATGGCAAATTAGTTGAAATATATATGAGGTGACAGTTGATTGGAGGTTGAAGGAGGAAGTGAGGTGGCAGAGAAGGGTGTGGTCAATGACAAGAGAGTATAAGTCAATGAAAGTGGGAGTGGGTGGGAATGGAGGTAAGGTGGAGCAGCGTAGTGAGCCCAAGTGTAGTGAGGGCAAACGGAATGGGTATTTCCAGAACAGCAAAAAGAACAGCAGAAGGTAAGGGGAGAAAAAAAATCAGTCAGATTGTAATTCCTGTTTTGTTTTACGTGAAAAAAATAGATAATGATAAGAACAAAATGTAGCAGTGAGAGCTACCGGACTTTCATTACTTATGAGGTGTTAGTATGAGCTGGGGGACAGTAGCTCCAAAAATGCCTGTACTATATCTATTTGCTATATCTGTAAAAGGGGCAGGAGAAGTTGTGATGCCTGTGCACTGGCCCAGCAATCAAGGAGCCTCAATCCTCACCACTAACACCAGTGAGGGGCATCCATATAGGGAAAGGATAATAAATATACACACAGTAAAGTACAATTTCCCTTAAGAGCACACAGAGATCACAGTCAGTCTGGGGCTGGTTTCTCCCTTTTTCCTGGTCCCCAATAAGACTCCCCACTGGCACAGATCTCAGCCTAATGGGTAAGCTAAAACCTCCAGCACCCTTTCCATCCAACCAGTGCTTTGTGTCTCTGCCCAAGTAGTTGACACACACACACTTTGAGATAAGAGTTTATACAACCACACAGACACTCCTGGGGAAGGCTGGCACAGATTTTCCAGCTGTGCCCCTTTTACCCAGACTATACGGTAGAAATCACTGCCACCACCCAGCTAATATTTATCAGCTACTCAAAGGCCCTTATGAAGGATGTCCAGTTATTACTGTGCAATATTGTTATCCAACTGGTAAGTAAAACCTAACAGTCAAGACTTATTTGGAGTGACTTGGTACAGCATCACTATATACATGCAATGTACTCTTAGAACTTAAATTATCTCTACACAAAACAGCCACAGTTGAAAGGTTTAAAAATATTTAATAATAAATAATAAAAACACAAGATAATAATTCTTACCACACAGTGCCAGTCAAGAGTTCAGAGAACACAGAGAAATACTTAAAATAATACTGCAGAAAAGTTCTGACATCACAGAAAAAAACAATCTAATCTTCCTAATTCCTAGCTATTTCTAAGAGAAAACACAGTTCTACAATCCTACTTACATCTAGATACAGGCAGTGCTGGTGATGCTGGATGTTCTCAAGACAAAATGCTTTCATGCTGTCATTCTTTCTCTCCTTAAATTGATAACACAGATCTGCTGATTCATTTTAGATTACATTATTTCTTTCTGGTTCCCAGGCTAACAGAACTCAAAGGTTAATAGCCCTTTTGATCTTGCAGCTGGTCAGAAATCAGAGCAATAAAAGAAATTATACATACAAATTCTAGCCATTAACTCTGGCCTCAAAACAATAGGCAGAATTCCTTCATCCAGACATATCGGCTCTGAATTTTGACATCAAAGACAGTCATAAAACACTTGACTTAGCTTTCTTACAGCAGAGTGCACTGTTGTTACATTTTTGCAGTTCAATATCCAATGCAGTCTTTTCACATTTAAGAGAACAAGGCTATGGCTTACATTAATATTTACAAATGACAGAATTATCTACAAAATTCTATCTGGCTAGGCTGGCAGCCTTTACCTATCTTCACAGAAGTATTCATTGTTTTGTTCAGTCTTATGAGATATTCATTGTTTTGTGATTCTCTCTTTTTTTGTTGTACCATTTATGATTTTCTCTTTTTGAGTGTTCTACCTTTCATGAGGTAATTATAGAGATAAATAAACAGATAGCTAAACAGATACAGAAAACAAGCAACACATACACATGTCTATTCTTAATTTATTTGGACTTCTACAAATGTATAAGTATATACACTATTTATAAAGTTAACAAGATGCATGGGAATCACACTTGTTTTCTTATCCATTCAGATTGTCTTTAAAACAACAAAAGTTGACAAATTAACTATACTTCTCTAATAAAATTTTAACATTATCCAGTACTTAACATTTGGTACAGTACTTTGTGTTCTTACCACAATAATATTAATTTCTTTATGGTATATAACAATGATTAGAATAATAAATTGATTTGTATTATGTGGAGGTTCTTTTTTTCCAATTTAGTGTAACCACCCTGCCATGGCCGGCCATTTCTGTATGAGTGGAGATTGTTTACCTAGGAAGTTGAGCATTAGGCAGCAGAAGAGATTCCAAAATTGTACATTTATCTGTTCAAAACTTTTGAAAAAGTCTTGAATGTCATTCTAACATGTTCCATTCTTCTCATACTTGTAAAATATATGATACCAGTTGGAACTGAAGTCTTTCTTATATGTCCAATTTTCCTTTTTTGTTTTAAATATTATTTGAATTTTATAAGGAGCAAGAATGATTATTTGTAAGTATTTATATGTGAACACATTTCATGAAATAGAAGATGTCCACCCCACCTATTTTAAAATAATTTCTTTACTATCATTTTCATTTGTTTAAATCATATTTTTCAATAACATTCCAGTGCTTATCAATCATTTCTGTATAATGTGCTTGCCAGTAATTTCTGTGTCATCTGCCTGTAAAGTACTATTTACAAATAAAGAGACGTCTTCAGACATGAAGCAGTTTTAAGAGTCCTATTTCATTTTTAAACACTTTTCCATTGAGTGATACTGGTTCTTTCCATGACAATATTCTTTTTTAGAGCATGGTACTTCAACAAGTAAACTGCTAGTTTTGCTCCTGTAAGGCATATGTTTTAGAAAAGTCAGGTTTTTCACAGGGGCAATTTCTGTATAAAAATTAACGGTTAATTATAACTTTGGTAAAGATGGCTTTATATCACCATTTCAACTAATAAACATTAACAAATAATCTATAACTTCTGGAAATTTCATTTTCTCTATATCTGTTATTAAATTTTTCTTTTCTTATAACTTCTTCTTCTTCTTCTTTCGGCTTTTCCCGGTTAGGGGTCGCCACAGCAGATCATCTGTCCGCTCATGATTGGCAGTGGAGTTTTAAAGTGTCAAGTTGCCAGCCCGGCACCCAACCTTCCACAGAAAGCACACACACACACACTCACACACACACACACACACACACACACACACACACACACACACACACACACACACACACACACACCTAGGGCCAATTTAGAGTGTCCAATCCACCTACAGCATGTCTTTGGGATGTGGGAGGAAACCGGAGCACCCGGAGGAAACCCACGCGACCACAGGAAGAACATGCAGACTCTGCACAGAAGGCACCCCAGCCGAGAATCAAACCGGAGAACATCTTGCTGTGAGGTGACAACGTTAACCGCTGCACCACAGTGGCCGCCCTCTTTCTTTTCTTATAACATTGATCTAATATTATAAATTGACATCCAGAGTTTGTGTGATTTAATGCATACTTTAATTGAATCTGCTGACACTGTATCTAGACCATTTAGAAAACTTGACCAGCAGAAAAGATTACTTTGTTTTAATATTAACATTTTACTTTCATTATTTAAATCTGTTGTTAATGTGAAAATGAATGCTATTGGAAAATTGTAAAAACACATTTTAAAAGACTAACATTTAAAATGAAGTTTCTAAAAGCTTTTAGCAATATAATAACATATTTCAAATTCATCAGTATATTTGAAGACTAGCTTAGTTCTATTATCCAGTGAATATAATCCTTTTGGAGTAGGTTCATGCAAATGTAATTTACAGTTTGCTGTTTCATGCATTAATAGTCCTTGATACTTTATTATCAGTTCCTTAACAATTTTGACAATTCTTTAACTCCCTTTTGTACTTTTCACTTCTCAGAGTTTACATCGTTTTGCAAAATTTTAATATCCTCATACCATCTTATCTCCCTTAAAGCACCAAGATTTAATTTTCACATATAGATAAATTGTCCCATAAAATTATTTCATTGGCTGAATTATTATTTAGTTCCATATGATCTTTAATTTGCTTGTGCTTTCATTGTTTAAAATCAAGTTGTTTAGTTAGATAAGCAGGAATTCTATAAGTCAATAGAAAGTTTCTGACATATATTATAATGTTAATAATGGCTTTGTGATCTGATAATGGACATGTTGTAATGACTACTTTATCGATTTTATTTTGTAGATCAGCTGAGATATCTATTCAAGTTTGGGTACCAAACAAATACAGTAATAGGTATGTAATATAATGCTTCTTTTAAATTTAAATATTCAGACCATTTTTAATATCAGCCAATGCTGATATTCCAGGATCCTTACTTACACCTGTGTCTTTTTTGTCTAAAATAGAATTGAAATCCTTGACTAGTATTAAGGAACTTTTTATTTTACTTAATAATATTTCAAAGGGAATCTTTCACTGCCCTTTCTCCAATTCCTGGGAACCAATATATATGTGTTACTGTACATGCTCTTTTATGATATTCTAATGTTACTAAAGATAACTTTCCTTTATCATCAGTATATATAGAAAAAAACTGGCATAATTTCTGGGGGTTTTTTCAGTGAATTGCATTTTCATTCTTTTATCTTTAAATGTGCAGATACTAATAACTCATTTTCATTGTTATTTAAGTAGTAAGCTATTTTTTCAATAAATTTCTTGAAGTAAAATTATATTTAATTTATTATTTAAATATCTAAAAATGGTATCCTTTTTACCACTGTTGTTACCATTTTGTATTAAGTGACAAAACTTTCAAAATACTAATTTTTATTATAAGGTTCTCAGTTTTGGAGTCACATCATCAACTAAAGCATAATTGTATTTTTAAATATGATCATGAAACTGAATAGTGTGATTTAATCCCAACTAATTATTATTAAAAATGTATAGCCAGCAGTAAAATGTCAAAATGTACCTTAACTTTCTAATCATAAAGAATAACTAACAATATCATGGATGCTTCAGTACTTATCCAAGTCTAGAAGTACTAAATAGACTTATCTCTCCAATTCTGATCAAAACTGGAAATGGAAACCCTACCTTCAAAACAGAAATCTCAACAGACTGATTAAGCACTGTATCTGTGTGTGTGTATATATATATATATATATATATATATATATATATATATATATATATATATATATATATATATATATATATATATATATATATATATATATATATATATATATATATATATATATATATATATATATATATATATATATCAAAATATCTTTATTGCAGAGTCTACATTTGGTTTAAAAAACATTTTATATTATTTATAAAGAGTATCAGCTTAGTTAATATTTACTTCATTGTTAGATTAGATGGATGACACAAACTTCTATAAAACTCTCAAACAACTTTTCTATTGCAAAATACTGGAGACATATAAATGAAAATGTTACTATTACAAACTTTCTTAATGATTACATTTGTAAAACAGGTTGAATACTGCAAGCCCAATTCTAAAACACAGTAAATCAATATCTGCATGTTATCATGTAAAAAATGTTACAGTCTAGAAAATGGTGCTGTTATCATTTTATTAAATAATTATTTTACAGTACTCTGTTGTCCTATACTGCTGCCTCCCATTACCAAATTGATACTGTATTATTTAGGATGCATAATGTTTGGTCACACAGGTATAAATAAGGAATGGTTGGTTACAGAGCTGTAGCTGGCTTATCCAATACCAGATGCCCCCTCCTGATGTAGTGGCCCGACCCCTCAGCTAACTGACTTACTCTGTAGCACACCAGTTGTTACACTGATACATTTGTACCAATTGGCTTCCTACTTCTTAAGCTGATCCATGCCTCCTCAGATGTTCAGGAAAGAGCAAAAAAAAAAAAAAAAGCTGGTAAAGTGTACTTCTCGATCATGCCCTGTAACATGTTATGCCTGGGGCAACTGCCCCCTTCACCCCACTCTTGTTACTCTACTGGTTGGTGATGACTTGTTTATCAGTTAAGTGCTGCTACCAATAAAGCATTCCAAAAGATTATGTAACATTACTTGTCATCATGAAGATGGACACCCTTATAATTACCCTGATGAGTCACCCTCATAAAGCTGCAACATCTAACAAAAAATATATTTGTAAGAATTTTACAGAGTTTGTCATTCACTGATGTATATTTTCTCAGTGAGATCTTTAAAATCACAAAGGTGTAGAGGTATACTGTTTCCCTAAGTGTAACACATCAATTCCCACTAAAGTACAAACAAGCAAACAAACAACGATTAGACTCAATGACGTTTCCACCATATAAAACTGCCTTCATAGATGTTTCATGCAGCAAAAAGTCACATGCTACAATATTATTTATAATATTATGATATTTTTGTCAGTTTATGGCGTGCCCAACACATCAATATGTATGTCATTTCAGAATGCAGAGCTTTAACTATATCATTTCTGTCCTTCCTTCCATTCCCATTGTCCTTTCATTTCTTCTTTCTTTTCATATATTTTCACTCTCTTCATTGCTTCCCCGTGTTCCTTTTAGCTTTTAAATGCATTAATTTTTTTTAACTGATAAGAAAGGGATGAGTGACAAAAGCCTGAATCAATGAACAATCCTTAAAACTCACTTCAATTTGCTCTTAAAGTTGAATACTAGAGACTCTGTATCCATATGCATCTTCAGCATCAGTGGACAGCTGTAATCTCCAGTGATCCATGAGTACATCAGAAAATGTTATGAGGAAACAGGCAAAAACAGGATGAAAATCAGGGACATGAAGTAAATCAGGAATAATGCAGAGCCACTCCGAAGACAGAATACCAGAGTGTCACAAAGAGGCAGATCAAGTGCTTAAAAATTTAGTATTCCAAACTAAACAAAGAAATACAGGACAGAACACAAAGAACTAACAAAAACTACTCAATGAGTGATTAGAACAAGATCAACAGAAAAAGCTTCCACCAGAAAACCACACATATAACTACAGCAATCAGTTCATCCCACAAACCATCTGCAGACAAAAAACAAAGATTATGCTATGACATCTCCCACAGCCAGCAGTGCAGATTAATCATTCAACCAGTCATTCGATATGATCTGGTACGTCATTCAGCTAGTCATTCGATAGGATCTGTACATCATTCAACCAGACATTTGACATGATCTGTATGTCATTCAGCCAGTTATTCGATATGATCTGTACGTCATTCAACCAGTCATTCGATATGATCTGTACGTTCTTCAACCAGTCATTTGATATGATCTAAACGCCATTCAGCCAGTGTTGATTTAGTTGCCCACAATTTCTCTGGAAATGTGAGAAATAAACAGCCTGTCAGTCTTCCTCTTTCTCAGGCAAATGGAGCAGACACTCAAAACAAACATGGCAGGACTTTACCATATACCACACCAACACAATATCAGCAAATTAAACTGCCAGCCAAGGCAACAACATGTCGGGGTATCTGTATTCACACAAAGGTTGCCTCAACATTTGACAGCAGGGCAATATTCTTCTAGATTAAACTGCCATAAGGAAGACAAAACTCTAAAAACTCATAATCATTTTAAAACAGTGTTCTTACAATCCCTTGCTCATAACCTAAATTCTAGAGTGTGCAGAATGTATGCTTACCTTCACCTCTGCTGTAACATGAGTAAACATTTGCCTAGCCAAATAAATAACCAAATAGACATATCATGTTTAGAATTATATGAAAGACTGTCCTTATCTGCAGATGTAGCATTATAGAACTATAATGGTGTACTTGCTAAATTTGTAAAATATTTAATGATTCTGATTCATTACTAACTTTAGTTGTGTTTCTTTATTAGTTATTAAATACTACACAGCTTAAATATGAGACGCTATGTTATCTTCACTTCTGGTAAGCAGCAGTACACAAACATTAAAAGATCACACCACTCACCAGATGTGAAGGATACATTTCCATTCAAAGTGCTATGAAATAAATCTGGTGCTAAGCTTATATTTAAAAATGTTCAAGCTGCAGTTAAAAAAATGATTCAGCATAAAATTTAATGAAGCCCAGTATTTATTTATTAAGTATATAGAAGTACCTTTTATAGACTGTCAACTATATTGAATTCTATATATGTATTTCAAATAAGTATAATGAAGCAAAAAATAGCATTTAATAAATGATTAAGAAAATAATTATGGTAAAACCTCAGATTCATTGTTCATCTCTGTCTACAATTAAACTATATATATTAAGAATGTAAAATAATTTTTAAAGCAACAGTTAGCATAAAAAATTCAAGGTTATATTTTGCCAAAATTATTTACAATAATTGTATTGCCTTCATAAACAGATGTCAGTAGAAGGTTAAACATTACTAGAGTAAATTAAAGAGGATCGTCTGCTTTGCTTATCACAAATGTATTAGACTTGAGGTTACTGTATTTATAGTAAGATGACCATATTTAACAATATTTTGCAAAACTGAACCAATAGTTCTCCTTTACTTTTTGTCTATTGATTTCTCCTTTAATTTCTTAGGAAAAGTTACTGTCTTCTTCTTGTATCTTTCTGCTTGTCTTTTTAAGATGATTCTAGACCAGTCCATAGCTTTAGATAATGACAAGATGTTATTATTTTTGTGTGTGACATGTAGCATCTTCTAGTGTATTAATTACTTTTGGAACATCTTGTAAGAAAAAATATAGTCTGGCTGGAAAGAATAAGTCTACTTTGAACTTACGTTTCTTTAATCCTGTCAAGAATGGTAGATACATGTTTTCATTAATTTGTTAGGATTACTGATTATCAAATCTTATGGTGTTTTCTCCTGCTTTTTTTTTTTGGGGGGGGGGGTTGGCCATGCTGTTGTTGAAAATTAGATGTTTTTCAATATTAATATCAGTTTCACAATGAGAGATTTCAGAAGTACTCCTTTTTTTTTTGCTGGAAGGTTTGGCTATAGACCTGTGCGCCCTCTCTCTCAGAACCATAAGATAGCTACTCCAGTAGATTCAGGATTTTTGGAATCCATGAATGAAGGAAATTTACTGTGTTTGCTCCCTCCATGTTTTCAAGTACTCTATAAATTCTTATGTTATTTCTCCCCTTTCTATTCTCTAAATCATCAACTTTTACATTTATCAAGTATTTAGTTTGAAGAGGAATCCTGTCTGATTCTTTTCTTCAGAATCTTGCCTTCAAACTCATTTAGTGACCCTACAAAGTCATTATTTTTTAGTTTGTTTTGCTATTGTTCTTTGAGAAGACTTATTTGTTTATTACAGTCTTCTTTAATATAGTTTATTGTATTGTCTGGTTTGTCCACTTTCAGAGATGACGCCTGAATATTTGAAACTAAGTATTATAATTATTTTATCATAATACTGACCTGGGTTATCTTGCTAGCAGATACAAAAGATTGAGGAGAAATTCTGACAAGAAAATTCCTGAGATAAAGGTAACTGTTTTGAGGATTTTCTTTCAGTTTTGTTAATTTTTTGATGTAAACTCATGCCAAATACATTTCCTTACAGAGATATTTCACAGAGTTTTTATCAGTCTGCCATATTGGCAACAACCACAAAATATACAAAGTAGATGTTAGAAGTATAAAGCTCACAGCTCTCTATTATGCTGAGTCTGTTTTGACTGTCTGGAGTAGTCTATCATGGACAATCTTATTACTTAATAGCTGGCATTGGGCAGGTTGCTGGATACAACTGTAAAACAAATGTCTTTTCTGGAGAGGGGGGTTGCACCACCCCTGTACCCTCAATGTAGGGATTTGCCTCCACAATATACTTCCTCATTAGGTCTGACCAACTTAGAGTAAGGGAGATCCATGTACGTAATGTTATTTCTTTATTTGTTAGTTAATCAGGGTAGAACGTTGATCCATTTAGGACATTTTCTTGGTCAGCCCAGGAAAGACAATACAGGTGTGGCAATATAATAAATATAATAAAATGCATGTAATATGTGATAAAATACTGACATAACAAAGCTGGATGCTTGCATGCAAAGATCATCATGTTTATACTAGGTGGTGGGTCTGAAATGCCATATCATGAGGTACAGGGAGGTGCAACTGTCTTGCAAAAATGTTTTAAACCAGACTCTATTGAGTTCTTCTCTGTTATATTTTTTGGGGCAGTGGAACATCATGGACCATCAGCTGGATGTCAGTTCATCAGGTATATCAGAATAGACCCATTATGTTATATACTACTGGTAAAAAGTAAACATAAGTGGTAAATAATATTGAGATACGAATCGTATGCTCATGTATTACAATTTTTATTACTTTTTTGATCTCCATTAACCCAATAGGTAGGGTGGTTCTCCTAGGAAATGTTCCAGTATGACCCTGGTGCTAGTGTACAATAAAATCCACATATTTAGACAAAAGTTGTGCACAGAACTATGTTATATAAATAAGGGAAAAGTACAACTATGAATACAAAAAAGTTTTGTCTTTCAGTGACAGAAAAATATGGCTTGCTAGACATGTTTTTATTATATAGCTTAATATTTCTGTACTATTTGCATTCAAGTTACATGACCATTTATTTATAGTTTACTATTACTACAACATTGATAGTAGAAGAAAAAGTAACTATGTAAAGTTTTCTGTTTGAATATTTACATAAAGTGGTATTCAGTGTTCTTCATAATATGGTGAGCTAGGGTGCAGCACATGAAAAAACGTGTGCACAGCATATATTTGTGGTATATCACAACATATGTGTATTTATATAATCATATAGCCATTAAACAGAGAGAAAAAATAAAGCATATATAATATTTATTATCTGACCCTTCTCCAGTACTCCTGTTTACATACTATTTCTTTTTGCCATGTGTTAGTTTATGTATTTATTGAACTTGTTATGATGTCTGCTGGCATATTCTTTTGATAGTACTTGCATTGTGTTGTATGTACTTATGGCAATGACATGGTAGCCCTGTTCTTAAATAAGATTTACCTGTTATTTTGTGCAACATACCTTCTCTATCTCATAGATTAGTACTAGGCAAACTGTCCTTGGGGCCATTTTAAGCCTAGCCAGTTACCCCATGTGAGAATCAAACCCCGCACCTTGTGTTTCTAAGGTAAGCACCTTAACCATTACACCAACCTCCCACAGAGGTCTCAGAGGCATTTCAGACTGTAACTGAGTTTATATTACATTGAATGCACTATTCATTTGATCTTCTTGACTATATGTACACCCAAATTGGGTACAGATTTTAAATATTGCTCTTATAAACATGCAAAGTAGCTAGAATAACAGCATGCATTTTCTGAAGGATATGAAGCCTGAAACACAGATGCCTGTCATTATTTGGTGGCTTCACGTCTCTATTATGTGACAGAAAACCACACATTTTATGAGGAACATACCAAAACAATAAGGCAAAAATCTGGACATTCTGCAAAAATCTGGACAGTTGAGAAGTATGCAGTGCAAACATGTATTACATGGTGACAGACAGACAGCGACTTTTAGTACAGAATGCTGTTTTCCTCATTCTACACTCAATTTCAAAGCCTCTGATATAGTTTACTTCAGACCCCAAACTTTTTCTGTGCACAGACGTATACAGTATCACAATCACATGTGGTGTAGTCTGATTTTTTTTATTTTTGACATAAAAATTGATTAAAATCTTGCTTGCCACATTTTCACATTTCTAATATAGAAACAAGTGACATTATAATCATTTTGCTTAAAAACTATCTCATTCTCACACAATTAATTTTGTTTTTACTCTTTTTTTAAATTACTAATTCTTGTTGTTATAACAAGTTTTCTTTTTTTTTCATTCAGAATTGCAAGGATTCATTAAAGGGCCCAGTATGAGTCATCTAGCCTGTGCTAAAAATACCTTGCTCCCACAACATGCTACTTTCTGATTCAAAAACGTGTCAGCCATGATGAGGTAAGACCTCATTACTGGGTAATTTGCATGTCTCTGAATTGCATTTACTACCACAACATGCAGATCATTGCAGACTTGCATGTCATGGTAGTAACCTGCCTGCTGTTCATGTAGGCAGTGGCATCTCCCCAGTCACTCTGTCACACACACACACACACACACACACACACACACACACACACACACACACACACACACACACACACACACACACACACACACACACACACACACACACACACACACACACACACACACACACACACAAAACACACAGCCAAAGTCCTTGTATTTGTTCCTGACCTGTCTGCCCTCTTGTGATTCCTCCACACCTCCATAATAGCCAAACTGCCATTATGGCATTTATCAAGAGACTATCCCTCCACCCACCTCCAATCATTGTAATACTGTAAGGGCTGTTATAGCACTGCCCTAGTGGCTAGTGAATCTCCCCCACTCCCCTGATCCTCATAATGTTGTTGGTGCTGTTACGGAACTTCAGTATATGGTATCCCTTGTGTCTAGAGGCAACATAGTAGGGATGGCCATGCTAATCTATAGATGCCTTTCTGTAGGTGGCTCCAGAGGAGAAAGAGCACAAGGCTAATAGTTGTATGCCTCTCCCCTGGAGAGCCTCATTAACATTCAGCATGGTTTCGGGCCCAGCCTATATGGTGCTGCATGTCTTCATGTTAGAACACCATGCAGCTGTATGTTAGGGTGGTAGCTGAACTATAAAAAGGTACAGTGGCATGTACACGGAGTTGTACATGTTGTGATACCTTGTTGAATCCTGACTGTTGTCTTCACTTCAACCAGCAATCTCTCTGAAGCTGCATAGTACCTTGTCTGAAAAGTGGAAAGCCTGGATTCAGACGTCTGAGCTGTATGACACTATAAGTGGGATTGTGGAGTACCCAGAAAGTGTGCGTTATGCAGTACTTCTTCATATCATGGACAAGGAATCAATAAAATGTATTTAAGACATTTAGCCTCAGGAAAATGGAGGAAACTAGCAAGTCGTTAGTCCTGAGAGGAAAAAAATAAGCATAGTGCAGACCAAGGCAGAATCTTCCATGTATAAGGCATTTATTTTCCCACTAAAAATCATAGGATTCAAAAGTCAATAGATGCTTATGTAGTTGAGTGGAAACACAGAGCAGAAGATTAAGTCTGGAACTGACAAGCTTGCCTTATTAAAGAGACAAAGAATTGTATCTCACGTAAAAAATGATCAAGTTAGAGATAAGCAGGCTTGACATGATAAAATGCTAGATGTGTGTAGGGCATGTGATCATTTGAATATTTATATTAAAAGTATGGCTGGGGGGGCAAAATAAAAATGTGTGTGAAAATGAGGTCAAAAATAAATTATAAAATGTATTAAAGAAATTAAAATAAACAGATTTTACTGGTGAGTGCACATACAAGATAGTAATATATATGAACAATCAAGCTGCACTGAATGATTTTGTCTTCCAAATAGCCTATAAATATGATTCATGGTTCTACAAATCTCTCTGAGTGACTCATTTCTGGGTCGTGAGACTTCACAAACCTTGAAACATGCTTTCTCGTTCCTGTAACCACATTGAATGATTCATTGACCTGTGCAGGCAGCAGCATGAATATTTCGGAATCTAAGGTTAATGATACTAATTATGTCATAAATGACTATAAAAACAGCTGGGGAGACAGTAAGCTTGTGAAGGTCTTTGCCCACGATCACAAAGATATTAACAGTATCGTGCAATGACAACACACATGCTACATTAAGAAAGTTCACTATAAATATTCTAGATTCAAGATTATTCCAGGAAAGCTAAAAGTACTAGTTTTTAGTAAACACAATGACATCTTATAAGCATTTTCTTGAGAGTCATGAAACTGAAAACTCAACATTATTTAGCTATTTTGCAGATTTATTCTGATTTACTTATTTGTTGGTTTAGGTCATTTGCCAGGAAAGTATCATGTTAATATTTCACTTGCAAAACATGAAAGCAGAACGGAACAACATTTAAAATATATTTAGGATATGGGTGCAATTTATTAAGCAAGTGGAGCCAAATGAATATGTGAATAACCTGTTGACACTAAGCAAAGCAAGACCACCTTAGAGTTTGTATAGACCCCTAAGACTTAAACAAACAGATGACAAGGGAACACTATCCACTTTGGATATTATAGGAAGTTTCTGCACTTATGCCTAATACTAACTTTTTTCTGGGTTAGATGCTAATCAAGGATTTTGGCAAACTGGGCTGCATGCAGACTAGTTCAAAGCTTTTCCAGATTCAGTGCCCTTCTGGGTAGATACAGACTCCTGTGATTACAGTATCACTTTGACTGGATGCTAATCAGCAAGGACTCAGACCAATATTGGTACTGGAAAGTAAACCAGTAAGATTTAGATCAAGGGCTTTGACTGATGCTCTGAAGTATTATGCCCAGATAGACAAAGAAATGCTTTGGTTGTCAAAAATCCCACAATTATAATTATTGTAACCAGTAAAAGCTGAATCACACTACTAAAGAGCATTTTCAAAGAATTCTGGCCTTGCAGAAATATAATGTACAATTTCAGTATACAGAATGTAAATTGCTGTACATATATAAAGCATTAGGCCCCACATACTTTTAAATATGTAAAGAAGACTTGTTAGTAAAAGATTTGGTGAGACTGTGAATTATTTCTGAGATTTAAAACTAGAAAAGCTAAGAAGCTGTAGAATATTGAGAAATGCAATTTTTATGAGACAAAATCAAGAATAGCTGGGGTAGACATTATTAAGTCAATGCATTCAGATATTGGAGTTTACTTTCCATACCTTGGTGATCTTTTATGTGAATAAAGGCTTAATGTTTAAGGGTAAGAAGCTGAGCAGTCCTATACAACTTTGAGATGCTATATTGAATACAGTTCTTGAATCACATCTGAAACCAACTAAGTCTCACACGTGGTGGTATGGGGTGAAGATTCAGGCTCTTGTTTCTTGTAGCTAAGGTGATGAATGAAGAGAATGAGATAGTGAGAAGGCTGGATGATGTGGGGATAGTGAATCAGGAAGTGCAATGGATTAGCAAGGAGGAAGTAAGGATAGCTATGAAGAGGATGAAGAATGGAAAGGCTGTTGGTCCAGATGACATACCTGTGGAAGCTTGTAGGTGTTTAGGAGAAATGGCAGTGGAGTTTTTAACCAGATTGTTTAATGAAATCTTGGAAAGTGAGAGGATGCCTGAGGAGTGGAGAAAAAGTGTTTTGGTACCGATTTTTAAGAATAAGGGTGATGTGCAGAGCTGTAGTAACTACAGAGGGATAACACTGATCAGTCACAGCATGAAATAATGGGAAAGAGTAGTGGAAGCTAGGTTAAGAAGGGAGGTGATGATTAGTGATCAGCAGTATGGTTTCATGCCAGGAAAGAGCACTACAGATGCAATGTTTGCTCTGAGAGTGTTGCTGGAGAAGTACAGAGAATGTCGGAAGGAGTTGCATTGTGTCTTTGTGGACTTAGAGAAAGCATATGACAGGGTGCCTACAGAGGAGTTGTGGTATTGTATGAGGAAGTCGGGAGAGTGGCAGAGAAGCATGTAAAAGTGGTACAGGATATGTATAAGGGTAGTGTGACAGCGGTGAGATCTGCAGTGGGAGTGACAGATGCATTTAAGGTGGAGGTGGGATTACATCAAGGATCAGCTCTGAGCCCTTTCTTATTTGCACTGGTGATGGACAGGTTGACAGATGAGATCAGACAGGAGTCCCCGTGGACTATGATGTTTGCAGATGACATTGTGATATGTAGTGAGAGTAGGGGACAGGTTGAGAAGACCCTGGAGAGGTGGAGATATGCTCTAGAGAGGAGAGGAATTAAGGTCAGCTGGACTAAGACAGAATATATGTGTATGAATGAAAGGGCAGATAGAGGAATGGTGAGGATGCAGGGAGTAGAGTTGGCGAAGGTGGATGAGTTTAAATACTTGGGAGCAACAGTTCATAGTAATGGCGAGTGTAGAAGAGAGGTGAAGAAGAGAGTACAGGCAGGGTGGAGTGGGTGGAGAAGAGTGTCAGGAGTGATTTGTGACAAACAAATACCAGTAAGAGTGAAAGGGAAGGTCTACAAATGGGTAGTGAGACCAGCTATGTTATATGGGTTGGAGACAGTGGCATTTACAAAAAGGCAGGTGTCAGAACTGGATGTGGCAGAGTTAAAGATGTTAAGATTTGCACTGGGTGTGACAAGGCTAGACAGAATTAGGAATCAGCATATTAGAGGGTCAGGTTGGAAGCCAGAGAGGCAAGATTACATTGGTTTGGACAAGTGCTGAGGAGGGATGCAGAGTATATTGGGAAAAAGATGCTAAGAATGAAGCTGCCAGGTAACAGGAAAAGAGGAAGGCCTAAGATAAGGTTTATGGATGTGGTGAGAGAGGACATGCAGGTGGTTGGTGTGACAGAGCAAGATGCAGAGGACAGGAAGAAATGGAAACAGATGATCCGCTGTGGCGACCCCTAATGGGAACAGTCGAAAGAAGAAGAAAGTTTCTTGTAGCTATAAGGTACAAGGTTTGTGCCTGAGTAACACTAATCACCAGGTATCCCTAACTGGGGCATTTACACACACACACACACACACACACACACACACACACACACACACACACACACACACACACACCCTGTAACAAGTAAAGAACAGATTGATTGAACACTTAAAGATTCAAGTAAAGAGCAGCAGACTGAACACTTACTATTAGGAAGGATGACTGATGCTCTGCTGTATTTAAAATTGTGCACAGGTGGAAAGGAAGAACAGGACGTCTGTGACAATGAATGCAGTGACACGACCGGACCATTCTTAAAGAAGAACAAACAAAAATAGTATTTTTTAATTAAATTAAATGTGACAGTCCCAAACGTGCTGCCCGGGGCAGATCACCCCCCTCACCCCCCCAGCTATGCCACTGGCTACAACTATATACAAGAGTAGGGGGATAGAGGGTAGCTGTGGTTACTGTGACAATGAGGAATTTGAGCATCTACTGTTATGAGTAAGTATAACTTACATAACTGTACTATGTTCATGAGTCACATTGCTGTAGTAGTCCATAGGCTATATGGGTTGAATACCAAAGCCTATCCATCCTGGGAGGAGGACATATATGGATCCAGTAGACCCTAGAGAACAGTCCTAGCAAATTCTGTCCTGGACTATAAAGGGAATCCAGTTTGTAATGCTTTGTAAAAGTTTATACAGAGGACCATGTAGCTGCCCCCTAGAATACTTCTAGAGTCCACCACCCTTCCAGTATACCATTGAAGAAGACAAGACTCTAGTGGAATTTGCTTTGATACTACTTGGAATGGGTTTGCAATGATGGGAATAACAAAAGATTAGCTGAGGACAACCACCTAGAAACTGTCTGTTTACCCCTTGATAAGTAATAAATAGCTGATCAGGTCAAGACAATACTTGAGCTGCCTACACACTTCTAAAGTACATAGAATCTGTTCTCCCTGATTTTTAGGTTCTGGGTAGAAAACTGGGAGACTGATGGCTTGATTTAATGTAAACTCTGAAACCACTTTGGGCATGAATGAGGTATTTGTTCTTAAAGGTAAACTATCCCTATGGAAAACATATAGGGCTCATCGACCATGAAAGATTGCAACCCAGATACTCTTCTTGCAGATTTCAGAGCAATTATGAGTACAGGTCCAAGTCAAAACCCTTAAAACAGTTTGATGAGCAGATTCAAAAGATGACATAGCCAATTTTGTCAGTATATAGTTGAGATCCCAGGGAGGAGAAAACCTGTTTGTGAGAAGGTTTAAGATGTAAAACTTCTTTCAGAAACTACTTCACAACAAACACAAAGAAAATTGGACTATTTATGGGCAGACATGCTGAAATGGCTGCAAGATGAACCTTTACTGAGGAATAAGAGAGGCCAGAGGCAATTTACTTACACAAATATTTGAGCACCAGTGGTACAAAATCCCTGATTGGCCCCTGTTTATTGTAATAGCAACAACTAGAAAATCACTACGTCTTACCAACATAGAATTTTCTAGTAGCAGGCTTCCTTGAGCCCTTTAGAACTTGCTGCATGTCCTCATGAAATATGTGCCTAAAAGTTAGTAAACTTGAATCATCTAGCTAGTCAGATGAAGTTTATTGATATTGGGGTGTTTCAAACTCCGCTTGTCTTGTGTGAGTAGATCCAGTCTGTGTGGAGGCTTGTGTTAATTGCCTTTGGCCAATTTTAAGAAGTGAAAATCAATGCTGTTTGGGACAAAAGGGGGTTACCACAATTATTTTTGGGGGCATACTTTTGAATCTTCAGAATTATCTTGGATATCAGTAGAAAGGGTGGAAATGCATAAAGGAATGAAAATGTATTGATCTTCCAGGCTTGCTTACAAGGAGCCCTGTAACAAAACTTATTTGGTTGTTTGTTTTGAAAGGAAGTAAACAAATCTATTCAGGTGTATCCCGCAACTGGATCAATTCCTTGAAGACCCCACTATTCAATTTTCATTAATGAGGGTCTGTCCTGGTCCTGCTCAGCTTGTTGGCCACTACATTTTGCTCTGAGTGAATGTAGGATGCTTAGGAGGCAAAGAAATGCTGGAGCCACCTCCCAAGCTACCACTGCGCAGAGGATAATATACCACATGACTGTGGTACTGTCTGTAATCACTTGAAAAGGTCCTGGGGACCAAAGGTCATAGAGAAAGACTTTGAAGCCTTGGGTCACAGTCAATGCCTTTTTTCAGTTGTGCTTTGGTCTGTCTGAAGCATTCCACAGATCTTGTACCCTTACACCTCTGGAAACTGTTCCCCTAGCAAAATTTGATGTGCCTGTGGTGAAGAAAGAAGAAGAGACCTGGGTTTAGCTGAATATATTGTCTCTATCAGTTCAGTTCCCTTTTGTAAAGCCTGAAACTGGAATTTGATACTCCAGAGAATGCAAATGCTGGATCCGTGTGTTTTTGTAAACATTGTATCCTTGTCGTCTATAATCTGCTTTAAGGAGTAATGAGAATCATAGGAATTGTGAGACCTAGGATCCTAAGAAATCCTCCTGCAGAAGTCTGAGATTGACTCACAAGATTTAGGAAAAAATTCCAGTTAAAAGTACCCTTTGACAAGAAGAATCTACTAGGCATCGCAGAAAACACAATCCTCTGAGACAGTGTTAAGGAGAGTTTTGCTATATTTATCTGGAAGGCCAGATTGATCAAAACAGATGTAAACCAAGTTAATGACTCAACATCTGAACAAGGATTCTGTAAAGATAAGCAGGTTGTCTAAATAAGGAAAGATCTGAATGCCATTCAGTTTGAAATAAACAATTACTGGGGTTAAACATTTAAGCAATAACCCACACCAGGGTGTGGGTAATGCTGGATTTACCAATGGTTGGTGTAGTTTGGTCACAAGGGCAAAGCCCGAGTGACCAAACAAAGACAACCGTGGGTAAATCCAGCATTACCCACACCCAGAAGTGGGTTATTGCTATTATACAATGACATTATTTAAGAAAAAAATACTTACTTTTCTTAAATAATGGCATTGTATAATGCCTCCGTGCTGCCCTTCCGCAGCTGTCCGGTATCCTGGAGCAGTTCTGATGTACTCCGGATGTGTATGCTTACGCAGTACATCAGAGCTGTGTGTAGAGGAAGCAATGGAGAAAGGAAGATCTCTGTTGCTTTTTTAAAGTTGTCTCACTATGTTAAATGAGTTTAACATAGCGAGATATCTTTAAAAAATGCAACTAAGAAAGGAAGATCTCCGTTTCCTTTTTTAAAGCTGTCACGCTATGTTAAATGAGTTTAACATAGCGAGACAGCTTTAAAAAAAGCAACGGAGAAAGGAAGATCTCCGTTGCTTTTTTTTTTTTAAGATATCTCGCTATGTTAAACTCATTTAACATAGTGAGATTACAGCAACGGAGCTCTTCCGTTCTCCGTTGCTGTCTAACACAAAAAAAAGTAAAGAATTATACTAATGGAAAAAGTCTGGGCGACCGGATCTTTTTCCATTAGTATAACTCAGATTTACATTGGGCATGCTGACCAATCAGCGTGCACGTTTTGGAATATTAATGGGGGTCATTGTATAATTTGTGAATAGCCTTGGAGCTGCAGATAAACCAAACGGTAATCTAGAGTACTAGTAACATGACTCAGAAACAGAGAGCCTTAGAAATATGCTGAAGCCTATGACTTTGGGAATATGTTAGCATGCATCTTTTAGGTCTAGAGTTACAAAGTAACTCATGAGGAATGATAATTAACAGTGTGTGTTAAAGTGAGCATTTTAAACTTTGGAACTTTCATGTACATATTTAAAAATGAACTATCCACTATTGGTCTCCTGGAAGCCTCAATCTCTGGAACAAGAAACATTCTGGAATGGAAGCTGTTGACTTCAATGTACCAGAATCCCTGGGTGTGTAAAGAATGAACAACCTAAGAAAAAACATCAGTTTGGTTTGCAGGATGTGGAGGTATTCACTTCAAAAAAGGTTTTCCTGTCCAGTGCCATTTGTAAGGCTCCTGCCCCATTTTCAACACCCAGGAGTACAAAACAATCATTAGCCAAAGGAGAATGTTGAGGGGCAATTTTTGGGGCAGACTGTAGAGATATTCATCAGGGAGGAGGAAGAGAAGAAGGAATGGTGGCATAGTCATTCTGTACGGTCTCCCTTTTTCTGAAAGTAATCCAGTCCTTTATTGTAGTTACCCTCCAGTCATCTCTCTCTCTCTCTCTCTCTCTCTCTCTCTCTCTCTCTCTCTTTTTTTGCATTTGTTTGCTAGAAAAAGAACTGCACAAAAGAGTACCACAGACAACATGGAGGTTGATCTCATAACACATCCTTTAATAATAGCAAATAGACACATGAAAATAATAAAAACTTGTGCAATAATGAAAAGTTATTGTTGAGTGCTTTCAGGCCAATCAAAAGCCAGGGACTTCCTCGGAACAAACAGAACCACTGGTGAATACCATCTTGCAACTACAAATATGAAAGCTTGCATAAATATAAAATGCATACATATACACACATACATATATCTTTTGACTGAATATCATTTGATCAAGACAATAATACCGAATTTTCAAAATACTGAAAACTCATTTGACTGAATCTCATTATATTGCAAGCCATAGGCTTGATGTGGGTTTCCCTTCTCCTGTGAGTTGCTTGTGATAAAAATAATTACTGTAACTTATAGTGCTGATTGTCAGAATGCCAATAGTCATGTAGAAAGCAGTGTTGTAGTGTTTCTAAATATGGATATGTCTTTTTACATTTTTATGGGAAGTATCTAAAGTAATATGGCGGATATTTTGTGCATTCCCAGCAGTAGCGACAGTGTATAGACTACTGTAAGGTAAGTAAAATATATATGCCCTTTTCCCAACTGTAGTGGGATCCTGCAGCTAGTATATATAGTTAGGGGGGTGTGGGGGGCACAGCTCTGCACAATGGGAGGTGTGGGGGGTGTAGCCTCCACCTAGTTTGGTTTTATATCGTCCGGGTTCTGTTAAGAGGGTACATAAGTAGTTTTTAAGTTCTGGAAAGAGTTAGTCATTGGTGATGTGAGTGTGCATGTCTATGGTTTACAAGTTAATATTTTGAAATTCAGTATTGTAAGCTTTCAGTATAATGAGTTTCAGTCAAGTGAATTTTCAGCATTTTGAAAATCAGGTATTTTAGCCTCGGTCAAATGAAAGTCAGTCAAAGGAGATTTCAGTCATGAGAAGCAGATATATATATATATATATATATATATATATATATATATATATATATATATATATATATATGTAAAATGTATTTATTTATTTTATTTTACATTTGTTGATCGGGAATGTCTGACTGAGCCAAAGGCCTTTTTCAGCAGTGGCCCAGGGAGAAAAACCTCAGTTTATACAGATTACATTTAGTCATTATACATATATTATATAAGTAGAAAGTGGCAAACAGCTAGATGACAGCAACAGCATTTTCCATCATTCCCCCACTCAACCACTACCACTGTACTACTACTCACACCACCACTCATGTCTCACCCACACTCAGCTCCCCTCCCACCAACTCAAGAACCATCCCTATGCACCCCCCCACATATTCTACCAACTATATTACTCAAACATAAAGCATCCCTACAACTTAACATAGTAACCCTCCCACCATATCTATTACCCACAGAGCACAATCATAAAGTTTCCCTAATAAAAAAACACATTCAAAAACTGAGAAAACTAATAACCTCATGCATATCAAAACTAGCCCTAAGTGGAGACATCCACCCCAACCCTGGCCCTACCATCTCCAACCCCAATCCTCATAATCAGACTAGAAACCACAACTTCTCCCATATTACAGCCAATAGAAAGCCAAGTGACTTCCTTCTACTAAGCCTAAATATTAGAAGTATATCCAACAAAGTCCATGAACTCCATTCCACCATAGACTTGTACTCCCCAGATATAGTCATCCTGACAGAAACCTGGCTAAAACCTCACATTACCAGTGAGCAAATACTCCCTACAGGTTACGGCATACTAAGAGTAGACTGGCTAAACAAGAAAGGAGGAGGTGTAGCTATAATATTTAAACAGCATCTAAACATCCAGATCTTAAAATCATCAGCTCCACAAATAGGCAATGAAGAAATAATATATACCAACCTCAAAATAAACCAAAACAAAACCATCAACATAATTGGATGTTACTTCCCACCTGGCCAAAACATCCCTCCACTAGAAAACCTCCTGAACTGGTCTACCCACCATCTCCCCCAAGAAACTATAATTTTAGGTGATTTCAATATTGACTGGCAATCCTGTTCTGGCAACCATCCAACCCATCATGCAAACCTTCATGGCTTCACCCAACTAGTCCAGTCGCCAACCAGGATAAATAAAAACTCCAGCAAGCACACTACCCTGGACTGGATACTAGTCAGTAAGAGCCCCCAGTCATATATAACAGGCTGCTCATCAGATAGCCTCAGTGATCACTCCCCAGCATTCCTACTCAAAAAATACCTATACCAAGCTAAACCTGTCATCTACCATCAAATACGTAAAAAACTAAACTTTAACCCACTCACATTCATCTCATCCCTAAAAGAATGTAACTGGCATCCTCTAAGGTACCTCAGTCTTGATGACGCAGTTGAATTTTTTAATACTAATTTCCTGAGCATCCTTAATTACCATGCCCCCATAAGACTTTCACAACCAAAGCACAACCCTCCCCATGGCTACAGAAACCCACTAAGTCAGAAATGAAAAACAGGGATAAAGCCTGGGAGCACTGGTGCAAAACCAAAACCCCTCAACTAGACAGAAATTCCTAGAACTACGCAATAGAGTCAAAAAGCTAATAAAACAGGACAAATTCCAGTACTATCAGTCTGCCCTGAACCCCTCACAACACAGCACCAAACAATTCTGGTCCTCCATAAACTCCATCCTTCACCCAGGTAAAGTCAGTACCCCTCCTCCTAACATCCCTCACTCCTCAGAAAATATTGCTACCTCATTCAACACACACTTCACACAAACCATACTATCACTAGCTAAACAACACAACCCCCCTCCCCTCCAACCCACACCTTCAACTAGTAATCTCCCCACTGCCTTCTCTATTTCTCCTGTACCTACCTCCAACATAAAAAAACTCTTAACTAAACTTAAGCCCACCAAATTAGCAGCAGACAACCTCCCAAGTGAATACCTACAAATCGCAGCTGATGCTCTGGTCTACCCAGTATCCATCTTGATTAACCAATCTCTGCCAGAAAGTTACATTCCCACACTGTGGAAAGTATCACATATAATTCCCCTCCACAAAGGTGGACCCTCCACAGAACTAACCAATTACCACCCCATAGCTATTTTCTCTCCACTCTCCAAAATACTAGAGAGATGCATACACTCTCAGGTCTCAGACTACCTCCTTACTAACAACCTCCTTTCCAATACTCGGCATGGATTCCGACCAAACCATAGAACCACCACTGCCTTACTCTCCTTTACTAACACTATCCTTCAGCATAAAAACAATGGCTAGCTCTCCTCTGCTACTTTCCTAGACCTATCTAAAGCATTTGACATGGTCCCACACAAACAACTTATCTATGTCCTCAATAACCTATCCTTCTCTCAATCAGTCACCAACTGGTTTTAGAATTACCTGTCTGACTGCCAACAATCCATTGTATGGCAGAATGACATATCTCCCCAACTACCTGTCACCATAGGGGTTCCCCAAGGATCCATCCTTGGACCCCTACTCTTCTCTGTTTTCACCAATAATCTAGCCTCTGCCACTAAACATGGCACACTCATACAATACGCAGATGACTCAACCATCATCTTCTCAGCCCAGTCCCTACCCAAACTGCAAAAAGTCACACAGGAAGCTTTTTCCTCTGTTGAAACTTGGTTATCCAATGCCCAATTAATACTCAACCCAAACAAAACTAAACTATTCATCTTCCAACCCACTAAATATACTCAAACAACTCTCACTTTAACATCACAGTAAAAGACAACACCACTATATACCCAACTGAACACACCAAATTGCTAGGAGTGGAAATAGACAATAAACTAAAATTTGACATTCACATATTCATGACCATAAAAAGTCCACAAAAAACTAGGAGCATTATACAGAAATAAGCAACTTCTCAAACAAGCAGCAAAGATTTCAATAGCAAATTCCCACCTTATTTCCACCCTACTTTATGCCTCTCCAATATATACCAACCTAAGGCAATGTGATCTAAACAAGCTAGAGACCTACTACAACAAAATTGCCAAATTCGCCACAGGGGCATCCTACCGTAGTCACCACTGTCTCTCATTTGCTGAACTGGGCTGGCTTGAACTCCCTCACCTCCTTCAATGGTATCAACTCTCACTCGCCCACAAACTAGTAAACCATCCACTAAATGTCCCATCCCTCCAGAATCTACCCCAACCCTATCGCACCACCAGACCACTAAGATCCAGCAACAAAAATCACTTGCAGATCACTAAAGCCAATAACTCTGCTGGTGAAGCACTATTCTCTTGCACAGTAGCCAAATTATGGAACTCCCTCCCACCCACAATTACCTCCATACCATCATGCACCCACTTCAAAACTTTACTAAAAGCGCACCTAAAAACATGCTGGCTATGTCCTTGCAACTCCCACTCTAATATCACCCACCCCATCTAACCATTACCTTTCTTTCCACTCCACTAACTACCTTGATTATAGCAAGTTCGGATGCTCATAAGCCTAGTACTTATTATACAACAGGAACTTCTCATTGTAACATTTGCTAATGTCTGTTATGTACTTCACAGATAAAGATTCCAGTTGTCTACTGATGTACTATGTTCTTCATCTGTAAATATGTTTGTAATTAATTGCTATGTTAAATTGTTAATTGCTATGTAATCCAATGCAACTACTGTCTGTTTATTTTAACTGTGGAGCTTTTCTCCCCGGGCCTCCGCTGAAAATGGACCTACGTCCAGTCGGACACTCCCGGTCGACAAATGTAAATAAATAAATAAAATGTATACAGATTACATTTAGTCATTACACAAATATTATATAAGTAGAAAGTGGCAAACAGCTAGATGACAGCAACAGCATTTTTTAAAAGTAGTAGTAAATATAAAAAAGCATAGTAAAACAGCAACATAGGAGTGAAGTTTTTTTTTTTTTTTTGCAATTGATAATACTGGATAACTGTAAAGTATAAGAGAGAGAGGAATACGTAGATTAGCAGAGTGTTATCAAGGTGGGTTTGAGCAGTGGTAGATCCATTGCCCTTTGAAATATTCTTTTAAAGTTAGTTTAAATTGTTTGGAATGTGTTAGTGTTCGAATTTCAAGAGGAAGTTTGTTCCATTCAAAAGAGGGGTAGTAGCTATATAAGTTGCACCCTGCTTTAGACTTGGGCTTATAGATATTTAAGAGGTTTTGGGAAGAATATATATATATATATATATATATATATATATATATATATATATATATATGTGTGTGTGTGTGTGTATATATATATATATATATATATATATATATATATATATATATATATACACACATATATATATATATATATATATATATATATATATATATATATAAATATATATATTATTTTTATTTATTTTATTTATTTTACATTTGTTAACTGGGAGAGTCCGACTGGATACAAGCCCACTTTCAGTGGAGGCCCGGGGAGAAAAGCTCCACATGTACAAAAGATGACAATCAATATTCATGGTTACATTGAAAAAAATTTAAACATTTTAAAAGGTGATTATATATAGGGCAGCCGGAAACTGCGGTGGTGGTGCTGCGGTAGCGTTGTCACCTCACAGTAAGACGTTGTCCTGTTCGATTCTCAGCTAAAGTGTCTTCTGTGTGGAGACATGCATGAATGGGCATACCTTCATTGAAGGTTGTGCGTCAGGGCTGGCAACTCGGTACGTAAAAATCTACTGCCAATCATTAGCAGACCGGAGTACCACTGTGGAGGCTCCTAACCGGGAAAAGCCGAAAGATACAACAACATATATAGGGCAGCCGAACACGACAATGAGAAGCCGACTGTTTATTCAGAATAATAAAAACAAGCAAATGAGAAAATCCAGTAAGCGCTTTCACATTCTAATAGAATGCTTCTTCAGACTGTTAACAGTTAAAATCATTAGTTCTCTTTAAATACCATCACAATTCATTGGCAGGCCAATCATGCTTCATCCTCATAAATATTGAATAGAAGAGGCCATATTAAGACTGGTTTTCTTTAGTTTGTCATACATTCTTGATTTGTAAAACTTTTCAATTATATAAAAGAGTATGTCATGTATAATAAATGTCAATAACTAAATACAAAAAATATATGTAAAAAATCTATATGAAATATACAATGATATCTATACGAAATACCTATGTAAATATAGAAATGAAACTTCCTAAATGACTCCTATTAAAAAACTTCTGTTTAAAAACATGCATATAAAAAACATACATTTCCTATGAATGCTTGAAATTACATTTCTTGAATTGTTTCAGGAAAAAACATCTATTTACATTTTGTATCATAATTCATTAAAATATGTATGTATATATATATATATATAAACATAAACAAATATGAAGGTATGAATATTTATCTAAGGGATAATGTATAGTGGCATGTATAAATTGCACATATCATTTATTTATTTTTAGGTGAAAAATATATATGTTTGAGAAATGTGTATTTACTTAATGTTTAAGATCTCTGGGTGCTAGAAAGGGTCTCATAGACACCCTGTCATTGAGTCCCAAGCCTCTATCTGCCTGTAGTTTTAATATCCACCTCATTTCTCTTTGTTCAGTATAATTCTTGTAGTTACCTAACCTAGTATTTCTATATATCAATTCTAATACCATAAATTTAAAGCCATGTGTGGTACCCTTGTTTATAATATGTTTCGCTAGCGCATTATTCTCATCTTCTTTATTAATTGCGTATATGTGTTCCTTCACTCGTTCCCTTAAGGTTCTATTAGTCATACCTACATAAAACAAATTACATTTGCTGCAGGTGGCAAGATATATCAAATCATGTGTTTTGCAATCAGCATAAATGCTGAATTTATATTCCTTTCCAGTATCTGGATGTATAAATTTGTAACCATTCAACATAAAGGAACATCAATTGCAACTCCTGCAAGCAAAAGTTCCTTTTCTAATGGATCTAGATGTTTTGTTTTCATTATTTTCATAGCATAACATGCGTTTCAAAGATTTTGTATTTCTATAAGTGAATCTAGGATGGTCACCTACAATACCACTCAATTTCTCATCTACAGTCAGTATGTTCAAGTTATTAATAAACATTTCTTTAATCTTATTATTATTTGTGAATAAAATTACTGGTTTGTCCATAACTATTGTTTTTTCTCCATTCCTCAATGTATTGGCCTCTTGATGTTTGGGATGTATGTATGGTTTACCTTTGGAAGTTCTCTTAGCAGTATCATCATGGAACAAATGTTTTATTTCTTCTTCTCTGTAACCTCTTTCTTTGAAGTCTCCATGCATCGTCTCAACCATTTCATGAAATCTAGATTCTTTACTAGTGAGTCTAGATGCTCTTATAGCTTGTCCCTTGACTATGTTGGTGTAAATGTGAGGGGGATGCATGCTTGTACGATGTAATATAGATTTTTTTCCTGCATTCTTTCCTATATAGCTGTGTCTGTATGGTGTCATCTTCCTTGATAATGGAAACATCTAAAAACTCTATTTCTGATGCTGACCATTTTCCTGTCAAGGATAGAAAATTTGTAGTCCCATTTATATACTCAATGAATGCAAAAAGTCTAGTTTCATCTCCTTTCCACAATAAAAAAACATTGTCCACAAATTGTTTGTATAACAAAATATTTCCTTCATAATCACTTCTTATTATTTATGTGTGTTCCCAGTATGCCATTACAATATTACCATACAAGTTTGAACATGGGGTGCCCATGGCTACTCCCCTTTTTTTGTAAAAAATATCTATCATCATTGACAAATAGACAAAAACATTATTATTGAGAACAATATCCATTAACATAGCACATTTGATTATTTGATCTCTTGGTATATTATGTTCTGTTAGAAATAATCTCATATACTCGACCCCTGTGTCATTGGGAATTGAAGTAAAGAGAGAACTCACATCTAGAGTTACCATATAACAAATTTCTCTATTTTTCTCAGATGTGGTATATTCCGAGAGGCTCCTAATAAATTGTTCAGTATCTTTAACTATGGTTGCTGTCTTTTCCACTACCTTCTTGAGTTGTTTTTCTAGATATATAGATATAGATTCAGTGAGCCATCCCTTGCTGGATACTATAGGTCTAAGGGGTGTATTTATGATATCTTTATGAACTTTGGGTAGTCCTCTGAAGGTGGGTACTAACGGTTGTTCAACCCAAAAATATTTGTATAAATCAAAATCAATCACATTACACAGAAACATATTATATAATTCATCTTGTACATTAACTATTTTATTTAACTTTGTTAAGTCTATTTCACAGTTAGTGTTACTGTGTTTGAGTTATGTCGTTATGTTGTTCAAACAACTCAGCTACCTCGAAGGTCATGTTACAAGATATTCGTAGAAAATAATTTATTGGAAATAAAAAGAAAATCAACACAAACTTAAACAGTGACTTCTGTTCATTCCCTTTACCCATACAAACACCACAGAGAGTGCTTTGGTCACCGATGAAAGGACCAAAGAAATGCAAACAACCAGAAGAACATCTCGAATTCCAACGGAAAATTCTACGACCTGTAAGTCAGACTTAATAATCAACATTTCACACTATACATTAACTGAAGCTGAAGAAAGCCTTTTGAATAAAGGACTTACATTTATACCAGCTAAAAATGTTGATTATACTGAGCATGTTATAGATTTAAAAATGTTCACTAGGAATCAGAACTTGAAAATGATGTTTGTTAATAGTAACAGTGAAGCTCATATGTGTTTTAAAAAACCTTCAACATGTATACCCCAAGCACATCCCTTAGTAGAGGCTTTAGAAAAGGCAATGGAAATAGATTTAAATAGGTTATACAATAGTAAGAATATGAAACATGATTTTTATAATCTTGATAAAGAAGAAGAAAAGGCACTTAAGGAATTGCAATTAAATCATGATATAGTTATAAGGGGAGCAGATAAAGGTGGGGCTATTGTCATTTTAGATACATCTATGTATAAGAAAAAGATGTTAGATTTATTAGCAGACAAAGAAGCATATTGTGAAATAGACAAAGTTAAATAAAACAGTTAACAATGTACAAGATGAATTATATGATATGTTTCTGTGTAATGTGATTGATTTTGATTTATACAAATATTTTTGGGTTGAACAACCGTTAGTACCCACCTTCAGAGGACTACCCAAAGTTCATAAAGATATCATAAATACACCCCTTAGGCCTATAGTATCCAGCAAGGGATGGCTCACTGAAGCTATATCTATATATCTAGAAAAAACAACTCAAGAAGGTAGTGGAAAAGACAGCAACCATAGTCAAAGATACTGAACAATTTATTAGGAGCCTCTCGGAATATACCACATCTGAGAAAAATAGAGAAATTTGTTATATGGTAACTCTAGATGTGAGTTCTCTCTTTACTTCAATTCCCAATGACACAGGGGTCGAGTATATGAGATTATTTCTAACAGAACATAATATACCAAGAGATCAAATAATCAAATGTGCTATGTTAATGGATATTGTTTTCCATAAAATTTTTTATCTATGATGATAGATATTTTTTACAAAAAAGGGGAGTAGCCATGGGCACCCCATGTTCTAACTCGTATGCTAATATTGTAATGGCATACTGGGAACACACATAAATAATAAGAAGTGATTATGAAGGAAATATTTTGTTATACAAACAATTTGTGGACGATGTATTTTTGTTGTGGAAAGGAGATAAAACTAGACTTTGTGCATTCATTAAGTATATAAATGGGACTACAAATTTTCTATCCTTGACAGGAAAATGGTCAGCATCAGAAATAGAGTTTTTACATGTTTCCATTATCAAGGAAGATGACACCATACAGACACAGCTATATAGGAAAGAATGCAGGAAAAAATTCTATATTACATCGTACAAGCATGCATCCCCCTCACATTTACACCAACATAGTCAAGGGACAAGCTATAAGAGCATCTAGACTCACTAGTAAAGAATCTAGATTTCATGAAATGGTTGAGACGATGCATGGAGAATTCAAAGAAAGAGGTTACAGAGAAGAAGAAATAAAACATTTGTTCCATGATGATACTGCTAAGAGAACTTCCAAAGGTAAACCATACATACATCCCAAACATCAAGAGGCCAATACATTGAGGAATGGAGAAAAAACAATAGTTATGGACAAACCAGTAATTTCATTCACAAATAATAATAAGATTAAAGAAATGTTTATTAATAACTGGAACATACTGACTGTAGATGAGAAACTGAGTGGCATTGTAGGTGACCATCCTAGATTCACTTATAGAAATACAAAATCTTTGAAACGCATGCTATGAAAATAATGAAAACAAAACATCTAGATCCATTAGAAAAGGAACTTTTGCTTGCAGGAGTTGCAATCAATGTTCCTTTATGTTGAATGGTTACAAATTTATACATCCAGATACTGGAAAGGAATATGAATTCAGCATTTATGCTGATTGCAAAACACGTGATTTGATATATGTTGCATCTTCAACAAATGTAATTTGTTTTATGTAGGTATGACTAATAGAACCTTAAGAGAACGAGTGAAGGAACACATATACGCAATTAATAAAGAGGATGAGAATAATGCGCTAGCGAAACATATTATAAACAAGGGTACCACACATGGCTTTAAATTTATGGTATTAGAATTGATATATAGAAATGCTAGGTTAGGTAACTACAAGAATTATACTGAACAAAGAGAAATGAGGTGGTTATTAAGACTACAGGCAGATAGAGGCTTGGGACTCAATGACAGGGTGTCTATGAGACCCTTACTAGCAGCCAGAGATCTTAAACATTAAGTAAATACACATTTCTCAAACATATATATTTTCACCTAAAAATAAATAAATGATATGTGCAATTTATACGTGCCACTATACATTATCCCTTAGATAAATATTCATACCTTCATATTTGTTTATGTTTATATATATATATATATATATATATATATATATATATATTTTTTTTTTTTAATGAATTATGATACAAACTGTAAATAGATGTTTTTTCCTGAAACAATTCAAGAAATGTAATTCCAAGCATTCATAGGAAATTTATGTTTTTTATATGCATGTTTTTAAACAGAAGTTTTTTAATAGGAGTCATTTAGGAAGTTTCATTTATATATATTTACATAGGTAATTCGTATAGATGTCCTTGTATATTTCATATATATTTTTTGTATTTAGTTATTGACATTTATTATATATGACATACTTTTTTATATAATTGAAAAGTTTTACAAATCAAGAATGTATGACAAACTAAAGAAAACCAGTCTTAATATGGCCTCTTCTATTCAATATTTATGAGGTTGAAGCATGATTGGCCTGCCAATGAATTGTGATGGTATTTAAAGAGAACTAATGATTTTAACTGTTAACAGTCTGAAGAAGCATTGTATTAGAATGTGAAAGCGCTTACTGGATTTTCTCATTTGCTTGTTTTTATTATTCTGAATAAATGGTCGGCTTCTCATTGTCGTGTTTGGCTGCCTCATTCAGTTTTGTTTTTTCAAATTTATTGACAGTTGCTGTAGCTGAGGAGCCTTACCCTTGTCTAAGGATTTTATTTCAGTTTGATTATATATATACATGGTTACATTGAAGTGTTAAGATCTTTATAGGTTTATAGTACGAAGTATGTACAGAAATTATTGGACAGGTTGTGAGAGTATAGAATGACATGATACTTAGATAGATGTCATGAATGACAACCAGGAGAAAAAAGGTGGTTAGTTAAGAAGGGGAATTATAGGAAATTAGATGTAGAAGGTTAAAAAGCATGTGCTTGGAATGTCTAGGAAAACAGGTTAATATAGAAGAGTTAAAAAAAGGTATGAGCATGGTTAGGATAGGGAGTTAGAAACAAAGCATAAGAAAGGATAAGATAGAAAGTTAGGTTAGATTTAGTTAGTATTGTTCTAAAGGTTGTTGAGTATTATAAATAGTCGGGTGGGTTTGGTTTAGAAAGTTGATTCAAATAGGATAAGGAAGATATTTATATTGCATAGTTTACCTACTAGGGTTGTATGTTTATCGGGTTAGTCTGGGTTTAGACATGGACATAGCCAATGCTTGTTTAGGTTATTCTTTAGGGATATTTTGAATTGGGGTAAGGAGGCTATAGTGTTAAGATCTGCAGGGAGCATGTTCCATTTTTTGCCAGCTGAGTTGGAGAATAATTATTCTCCGGCTGAGTTGTTGGCTTTGGCAGATTGCACATACATTTTGTTGGATGAGCGGAGGGATGCTAGGTTGCTGTAGGGGGTGATAATGTTTATCAGAATGGGTGTACTGTTAGGTTGGTAGAGGATTTTATGAATATCTATGAGTTGGTTGTACTGTAGTTGATAGGATAGTTCTAGCCAATCTAGTGTTTTAAGATTTAGACTGTAAGCAATCGTACTTAGGCTGTGGCAAATCTAGCTATATTGTTATAGCAGCTATCTAATTTGTTTAGGTTTGATTTCCATAGGTTTACGAAGATGGGTGAGGCATAGAAAAGGGTTGATAGGAGATGGGTATGAGCTATGGCTGTTCTGGCAGGTGGGGTTAGGAATGGTTTAATCCTATACAAGGAGCCTAGTTTTTTGTTAAATGTTTTAATGGTTTTGTCTATATGAGTGTCAAATGTTAGATTATTGTCTGTTATTACACCAAGAAGTTTTGTGGATGGGTCTGGGGAGTTAATGGTGCCATTGTTGGATGAGATTGTAATATTTGGTGATGTGAGTTTACGGGTGGAGGAGAAAAGTAATAGTTTGGGTTTGTTAGGATTCAATAGGAGACGGCGATTGTTGTGCCAGTCCTCTACTTTGTTGAAGGTGATTTGGGATAGGGCTTGTAGTTTGGAGGGGGTGGTGGCAGAAGAGATAAGGGTAGAGTCATCTGCATACTGAATACAGATTGCTTCTGGGATGACTTTGGGTAAGTCATTGATGAATATGGAGAAAAGGAGGGGGCCTAATATGGATCATTGGGGGACACCAAGGGTGACTGGAAGAAGGGGGGATAGATTGTCTTTCCATAATACTGCTTTTTGTCTGCCTTGCAGGTAAGATTTGAACCAGTTGATTACTAGGTTGTTTAGGCTAAGTGATTTTAGTGTGTCTAGGAGTAGATGGTGATTCACCATATTGAATGCTTTGGATAGGTCAAGAAAGAGGGCAGAGGAGAGGATGTTGCGATTACGGTTTTGATTTATTGTGTGGGAGAAGGAGAGAAGTGCTGTTGTGGTACTATGGGCAGATCTAAATCCATGCTGGGATGGGGCTAGGAGATTGTTCTGGATAAGGTGAGTCAGAATTTGCTTATGTATACATTTTTCCATTATTTTGGCTATGGGAGATAGGATGGCTATAGGTCTATAGTTAGAGAGTTCAGTGGGATTGCCCCCTTTATAAAGTGGAATAATCTGGGAGATTTTCCAGATGGAGGGGACATAGGATTCGCGGATAGTACGATTGCTTAAGATGGAGATAGGGTAAGCTATTTCATTAGCGGCCTTTTGTAGAAATTCTGCAGGGAGTAAGTCTGCTGCAAGGGTGGTAGGTTTGAGTTTCTTAAGTAGGGATTTAACATAGTCTGTGGAGATAGGATCAAATTTGAAGGGAAGTAAATTATCAGCAGTGGGTGAGGTGGTGTTTGAGGAGTTGGGAGGTAGGTTATTAGTTAGGGACTGAACTATTTCTGTAAAGAAAGTATTGAAGGCCTCTGCTACACATTTAGGGGGTAGATGTAAGGTAGATGAAGGGGTGGGGGTTGTGGATTTACCTGGATGGAGCAGTTTATTAAGGCTTGACCAGAATTTTTGTGGCTGATTCTCGTGCTTTTTCTGAAAGTTGAAATAGTAGGTTTGTTTGTCTAGCATGGTGGATTTTTTTGCCTCATTTCTCAATTGTTTGTATCTAATGTGGTCCTGACAGGATTTGGTGGATCTCCAGGAGGTCCACGCTGTGTTCCTTGCAGTTAGTTTTGTTTAGTACCTTTGGTTAACCATTTTGCTTTTGGTTCTGATATTTCTTTTGGGAGCATGCCTATCTAAGATGGCTAGGAATGTAACATTGAAGTGTGAGACTGCTTCGTCAAGGGAAATTAGCTTTAGTTTGGACCAACTGCATGACTGAAGTTCGGTCTGGAAATTAGTGAGATTAAAGTTTTTTGTGTTTCTAATGGTTTTAAGGGTATTTTGCTGAGGCATGCCATTCCTTTTTCTGATTATATAGGTTAGGAAGTGGTCACTCATGTCCTCTGGTAGGGTGCCTGATTTATATAACTGGGGTCTGTTGTTTATTAGTATCCAGTCTAGGATGCTTTCTTTTTTGTTGGGCTTATTGATTCTGTTAGGGGAAGTTATAATTTGGGAGAAGCCATTTAAGTTAATGTGGGGGGTGGGGAAGTTTAATGAACAGGTTTTTCCAATCGATATTGAAGTCTCCTAGAATAATAGTTTCTTGGGGGGGTGGGTAGTGGATAGCCATTGGAGGGTACTTTCTAGGGTTACTATGTTGTCACCTGGGGGAATGTAGATACAACCTATGTTGATAGTTTTGACTTTGTTAAGTTGGACATTTATTATGAGTGTTTCAGAGTTCTTAGTTATCAGGCATTGTGGGATACAGATAGTGGATACTTGTAGAGTGCATTTGTACATGATGGCTACTCCACCACCTTTTCTGCCTAGCCGGTCAAGTTTTATTATATTGTAGTTAGGGAGTATAATTTCATTATCAGGGATAGAGAGTTTGAGCCAGGTTTCGGTAAGACATAATAGGTCAGGGGAGTGCATATCCAGAAGGGCATGTATATAGTGGATTTTATTATTTATATTTCTAATGTTAAGGTGGCAGACTAGTAGTGAGTTAGGGGCATTATATGATCTCCGTAGATTGGAGACATTGATATTTGTGGAGCTAGTGGT